>NW_023045525.1:0-146596 GCF_011762505.2 Arvicanthis niloticus | reverse complement strand
TTCCCACTGTCCACAACAGGGTCGTTCTAACCACAGTCTACCAAAGTTATGTCCTTTCCACTGTCTATGACTGGTACATCCTTCCCACTGTCCATGACAGAAAGGTACTCTCCGCTGTTGACCACAGGGATGCTATTTCTACTCTCCACTACAGAAACATCATCATCACTGTCCACCCCATTGATGTTTTTTCCACTGTCCAACACAATGACTTCTTCCCCCATTGTCCCATTACAAAGACGTTTTTCTCACTGTCCACCATAGGGACATCCTCCTCACTGTCCATCACAGTGAGGTCTTCCCCACGTTCCACCACAGTGACGTCCTCCACACTATCCACCACAGGAACTTCCTTTTCTCTGTCCAACAAAGATGTTTTTCATAATGTCCACCACAAAGACATACTCCCCACAGTCTACTACAGGGAGGTCATCTCAAATATTCACCACACGGACTTTCTTCCCACTGTCCACCACAGGGACACCCTTCCCACAGTCCACAATAGTGACAACCTCCCCACTGTCCAACACAGGGATGTCCTCCTAACTGTCCACCACAGGGACATCCTCTCCACTGTCCACCACAGGGACGTTCTTCCCACTGTTCACCACAGGGATGTCCTCCCCACAGTCCACCACAGGGATGTCCTCACCACTGTACACCAGAGGGAGTTCCTCCCCACTGTCCACCAAAGGGACTTACTTACCTCTGTCCACCACAGAGTCATCCACACCAATGTCCAGCACAGTGAGTTTCTTCCCACTGTTCACCAGAGGGACATCCTCCCCATTGTGAACCACAGAGAGTTCTTCTCCACCTTCCACCACATAGATGTCCTCCCCACTGTCCACCACAGGGACGTCCTCCCAATTTGAATACCACAGGGACATCCTCCCCACTGTCCCCCACAGAGATGTCCTTCCCACTACCCAACACAGGGACGTCCTTCTCACTATCCACAACAGAAATTTCCTCTCCACTTCCACCACAGGGACGTCCTTTCCACTGTCCACCAAAGAAACTTTCTTCCCACTGTCCACCTCATGGAAGCCCTCACAACTGTTTACCACAGGGACATAATCCCCACTGTCCACCACAGGGAACTCCTTCACACTGTCCACAACAGGGACATCCTCCCAACTGTCCACCACAGTGATATCCTCACCACTGTCTACCACAGAAAGATCCTTTCCACTCCAAAATGAGGACCTCCTCAACACTGCCCACCACAGGGATATCCTTCCAACTGTCCACCAAAGTAACCATCTACAAACCCTCCACCCCAGGGCATCCTTCCCACTGTCCACCACAGGGACATCCTCTCTAATGTCCACCACAGAAACTTCCTACCCATTGTTCACCAGAGGGAGGTCCTTCTCACTGTCCATGACAGGGACGTCCTCCTGTGTAGCACAGGATCTTTATTACCTCTGTCTACCACATGGTCGTCCATTCCAATGTCCATCCCAGTGATGTTCTCCCCACTGTCCACCACAGGGACATCCTTGGTACTGTTCACAATATGGTCGTCCTTTTCAGTCAACCATAGTGACGTCCTTCCAACTGTCCACCAATGAGATGTACTTCCCACTGTTCACCACAAGGACCTCCTTTCCATTGTTCAACAAAGGAATGTACTTCCCACTGTCCACCACAGGGTCATCCGACAAAGTGTCCACAAGGACAACCTCCCCACTGTCCAACACAAGGACATCTTTCCCACTAACCACAACAGGGACATCTTAACCACTGTCCACAACAGTGCCGTTCTTCCCACTGTCCTCCACAGGGAGGTCCTCTACAGTGTCCACCACAGGGATATCCTCCCCACTGCCCACCACTGGAACTTCCTTTCCTTTGTCCACCACAGGAAGGTCCTCTAGACTGTACATCACAGTGATAACCTTTTAACTGTCCACCAGAGAAACGTCCTCATCACTGTCCACCAGAGTGATATCTTTTGCAAGGTCCACCACAGAGACTTCCTCCCCACTGTCCACCTCAGGGACATCCTTCGACTGTCCACCACTGGAAAGTCCTTTCGAATGTCCACCAAAAGTACATCCTTCCTACTGTCCACCACAGAGATGTCCTCCCAACTGAACAGCACAGGAACATCCTTCCCACTTTCCACAACAGGGACCTCCTTCCCACTGCCAAACACAGGGACATCCTTACCACTGTCCAAAACAGAAATGTCCTCTCCACTGTCCACCATAGCGATGTCCTTCCCATTGTCCACCAAAGGGACTCCCTTCCCACTGTCCACAACAAGGACATCCTCCCCACTGTCCACCACATGAAGTCCTTTATACTTTCCACCACAGAATCATCTCACCACTGTCCACCACAGCAACGTCTTTCCCACTGTCCTCCATAGAGAGATTCTCCTCGCTCTCCACCACAGGGATATCCTTCCAAGTGTCTACCAAAGGATGTACTACCCATTTTTCACCACAGGGATGTCCTCGAAACTGTACAACGCAGTGACCGCCTTTCCCTGCCACCTGGCCTGCGCTCCCCGGTTTAGCAAAGTGCTGTAATGCTTCAGAATCCACTGGCTCTCCCAGAGCCTGCCTGGAACGCTGGGCTGCCTCCTTGTCAGCTGGTCGGCTCCTTATCGGCCTAGCCTGAGCCTGGACTAGTTTAGCTCAGAGAAACAGGGGCAACACCTGGAAGAGACCAGTCACTGACAGGGCACCAGAGGCAGTGGCAGGGGCAGGCAATCTCCCCTTCCTGCATGTGCCCTGCCCCCAGCCGGGAGACTGTCGTGGGACACCCTCCAGAACAAGGGTCCTACAGTCTACCACAGATACGTTGTCATCCCTGTTCATCAATGAGATATCCTCCCCACTGTCTACTACAGGGATGTCCTTTCCACTGTCCAAAACTGGCACATACTACACACGGTTCAACACAGGGACATCCTCCATTGTACCACTGGGACGTCCTCTACACTGTCCACCACAAAGAAGTCCTCTCCATTCTCCACAACATGAACATCCTCCCCACTGTTCATGACAGAAACGTCCTCAACACCATCCACCACAAAGATGTCCTCCTCTCAACCAAAGGGATGTAATTCCCACTGTCAACCACAGGGACTTACTCCACACTGTCCACAATAGAGACATCCTCCCCAATGTCCACCACAGGAACATACTTCCCACTGTCTGCCACAGAGATGTCCTTCCCAATGTACCCCACAGGTATGTTTTTCCCACTGTCCACCATAAAGACATCCTCTCCACTGTCCACCACAGGGACATCCTACCCACTGTCCACCACAAGATGGTCCTCCTGTGTACCACAGAAACATCCTTACCACTGTCCACCACAGGGGTGCTCTCACCAGTGTCCACCATAGGGTCTTTCTCTTTACTGTCCACCACATTTACATCCTCGCTACTGTGCAAAACAAGGACATCCTCCTGTGCAGCACAAGGACATACTCACACTGTCTACCACAGAGATGTCCTCTGCATTGTCCACCACAGGGACATTCTCCAAACTGTCCACTGCAGGGACGCCCTTCTGAGCACCACTTGAACATCCTCTCCACTGTCCACCAAAAGTACGTTCTCGCCATTGCCCAAAACAAGATGTCTTCCCCACTGTCCACCACAGGGACGTCCTCCTCAATGTCCACCACAAGGATGTTTTACTGTGCCCAACAGTAATGTCTTCCCCACTGTCCTTCATAGATGTCCTTTCAACTGTCCACAACAAGGATGTCCTCCGCATTATCCAGCAAAGGTACATCCTCCTTACGGTCCACCACAGAAACGTCAGCCTCATTGGCCACTAGAGAAACGTTCTCTCCACTTTCCAACCCAGGGACATCCTCCTCACTGTCCACCACAGTGTCATTCTCCTGTTCACCACAGGGACATTCTGCCAACTGTCCCCCGCAAAGACAACCTACCAATGTCCAACACAGGGTCCTCCTCCTCACTGTGCAATGAAGAGGTATCCTACCACTGTCCACCACAGAAACTTCCTCCCCACTGTCCACTACAGGGCCTTCCTCCCCACTGTCCACCACTGTGAATTTCTCCCCACTGTCAACCACAGGGACCTTCTCCCAACTTTCCACCACAGGGACATCCTTCCCACTGTCCTCCAAAGATACGTGCTCCCCACTGTCCACCACAGGGATGTCCTTCCCACTGTCCACCACAAAAACGTCCTTCTGTGCATCAAAGGACATCCTCCCCACTGTCCACCACAGAGATATTCTTTCCACTGTCCACACCAGGGATAACTTTCCCACTGTCTACCACAGGAACGTCCTCCTCACAGTCCACCAAAGGCCATCTTTCCACTGTCCACCAGAGGGATGTGCTATCAACTGTACACCACAGGGATATTCCCCCTACTGTCCACCACAGGTTCATCCTTCTGTGTACCACAGAGATGTCCACTACATTGTCCACCACAGAAACATCCTCCCTACTGTCCACCACAGAAACATGCTACCCACTGTCTATCACAAAGACGTCCTCCACACTGCACACCACAAAGACGGCCTTCTGACTGTTCATCACAGTGAATTTCTCCCCACTGTCCACCATAGGGACATACTCCCCACTGTCCACCCCAAAGACAGCCTCCCCGCTGTCCACCCCAAAGACATCCTCCCCACTGCTCACCCTACATATATCTTCCTCACTGTCAAACACAAGGACCTCCTTCCCACTGTCCACGACAAGGATGTTTTTTCCGTTGTATAACACAGGATGTCCTCCCCATTTTCCACAACAGGGACATCCTTCCCATGGTCTAACACCAGAATCTCCTTTCCACTGTCCACCACAGAGATGCCCTCTCCACTGTCCAGAACAAGGATGACTTTCTTACTGTCCACCAAGGGACGTTCTCCTAACTATCCACCACAGAAATATCCTGTGCACTGTGCAGCACAGTGACGTCCTTTTTATTGTCCACCACAGAGACGTCCTCCTGTGCACCACAGGAACATCCTCCCCACTGTCCACAACCAGGACGTCCTCCCCACTGTCCACTTCACTGAAATCTTCTCCACTGTCCACCACAGGGAAAAACTCCTGTGCACCATAAGAAAGTTCTGGCCATTGTCCACCTCAAAGATGTTATTTCCACTGTCCACCACAGAGACATCCTCCTCATTGTCCACCACAGGGATGTCCTCCTCACAGTCCACCAGAAATAAGTCCTTCACACTGTTTACCTAAGGGACACCTACCTCACAGTCCACCACAGGGGTATTCTCACCACTGTTTACCAAAGGGACATCCTCCCCACTGTCCACCACAGGGACAACCTCTCCACTGTCCTGATCAGGTATGTCCTTCTCACTGTCCAACACAGAGATGTTTTTCACACTGTCCACCACAGGGACATCCTCCAGGGCACCACAAAGAGGTCAACCCCCACTATAAACAACAGGGACATCCTCTTCACTGTCAGCAAGAGGCCCATCCTCCCCAATGTCTACCTCATGGACATCCTCTCCACTGTCCACCACAGGAATGTCCTTCCTACTGTCCACCACAGGAATGTCAACCCCACTGTCTACCACAGAAATGTTTTCCTCAATGTCTACAACAGAGAAGTCCTACCCACTCTTCACCACAGGGACTTCATTCTCACTGACCACCACAAAGACTTCCTCAACACTGTCCACCACAGGGACCTCCTCCCCATTGACCACCACAGGGAAGTCTTCCTCATTGTCCACATTAGGGATGTCCTCCCCTTTTTCCACCACAGGGTCTCCTCTCCAATGTCCACCACAAAGACATCCCCCTCTTTTCACAACAAAACTCCTACAGTTTACCAAAGGGACGCCATCCCCACTATCCACCAGAGAGATGTCCTCCCCACACTCCACCACAGTGAAGTTTTTTCAGTGTCCACAACAGGTACATCCTCCCTGCTGTCCACACAGGGATGTAATTTCCACTGTCCAACACAGAGATATTCTCCGCACTGTCCTACACAGAGATGTCCTCTTTATCATTCACCACAGGGATGTCCTACTGGGCAACACAGGAAGTCATCCCCACTGTCCACCAAAAGGATGTTCTCCCTACTGTCCACACTACTGAAATCCTCCTCACTATCCACCACAGGGCTTTCCTCCTCACTGTCCACAAGAGGTAAGTTAACTAAGGGATACCCACCTCACTGTTCAACACATGGATATCCTTACCACTGTTTACCAAAGGGATGTCCTCCTCACTGTCCAACACAGGGACCTCATCCCCACTGTCCACCACAGGGATGTCCTCCCCACTGTTCGCCACAGTGATGTCCTCCTCACTGTCCTCAACAGGGAAGTCCTTTCCCATGTCCTACTAAGTGACAGCCTCCCCACTGTCAACCACATGGACATTTTACTCAAGAGGGAAGTCCTCCACATTGTCCACCTCAGTGACGTCCTTTTTACTGTCCACCACTGGGACGTACTCCCCAGTGTCCACCACAGGAATGTCCTTTCCACTGTCCACCAAAGGGACATTTTTTCTGCACTGTACACCAGAGGTACTTAATACTCACTGTCTACCACAGGGATGTCTTCCCAATGGTCTACCACAGGGAAATCCTCCTGTGCACCACAAGAACATCCTCCTCATGGTACAGCACAGAGGCGTCCTTTTCATGGTCTACCACAGAAAAGTCCTCCCCACTGTCCACCACAGGGACATTCTCCCCACTGTCCACTACAGGGACATTCTCCTGTTTACCACATTGACGTCCATACCACTGTCCACCTCAGAAACATCCTCCCCACTTCCCACCACATGGAAATCCTCCCCACTGTCCACCATAGGGACGTCCTCCCCACTGTCCACCACAGGGACATCATACCCAATGTCCACCAGAAATACTTCATTCTGTGTACCACAGAGATGACCTCCCCACTGTCCAAAACATAGGTGTCCTCCCTGTTGACCACCACAGGGATGTCCTTCACACTGTCCACCACAGTAATGTCCTCCACAGTGTCCACCACAAGGACTTCCTCCCCACTGTCCACCACAGGGACATCCTTTCCACTGTCCACCACAGGGATGTCCTCCACACTGTCTACCACAGGTACATTCTTTGAACTGTCCACCAGAGTGACAGGCACCCCACTGTCCATCACAGAGATGTTTTCCCCACTGTCCAATACAGGGACATCCTCCTTTGTACCACAGGGACGTCCTTACCACTGTTCACCAAAGAGGCATCCTCCCCACTGTCCAGCACAGGGATGTCCTCCCCACTGTCCACCACAATGTTGTCCTTGTATACACCACAGGAACCTCCTCCCCACTGTCCACCACAGGAAATTTCTCCCCACTGTCCCCAACAGAGATGTCTTCCCCACAGTCCATAACAGGGACATCCTATAGACTGTCCACCACAGGAATGTCCTCCTCACTGTCAACAACAGTGAAATCCTTGCCAATGTCCATCACAAGGATATCTTCCTGACTGTCTTCCACAGGCACATCCTCCTCACTGTCTTCAACTGAGAAGTCCTCACCAGTGTCCACTCAGAAAATTCCTTTTTACTGTCCACCACAGGGACCTCCTTTCGAGTGTCCACCACAAGGAATCCTCTCCACTGTCCACCACAAATGCATCCTCACCAATGTCCACCCCAAAGACATCCTTCTGTGTAATACAGAGATGACCTCCCCACTGTCCACCACAGTTGTGTCCTCCCCGTTTATCACCACAGGGATGTCCTTCACACTGTCCACCACAAGGATGTCCTCCCCACTGTCCACCACAGAGAAACCTTACCCACTCTCCACCTCAGAAACATCTTTCCACCTGTCCACCACAGAAATGTCCTTTCCACTGTCCACATTAGGGACATCCTCCAAACTGTCCACCACAGGTACGTCCTCCCCACTCTCCACCACAGGTACATACTTCTCAGAGTCCACCACAGTGATGTCCTCACCATGGTCCACCACGGGGATAGCCTTGTCACTGTCCACCACAGAGACATTCTTCCCAGTGTCCACCAAAGTGACGTCCTCCCTACTGTCCACCAATGTGATATCCTCCTCACTGACCACCAGAGATGTCCTCCACAGTGTCCACCAAAGTGATGTCAGCCTTATTGTCCACCACAAGGTCATTTTCCTGTGTACCACAGAAACATTTTCCAAACTGTCCACCACAAGGACATCCTCTTCACTGTCCTAAACACTGAAGTCTTCCCCTCTGTCCACTCAGGGATGACCTCCTTACTGTCCACTCAGGGACATCCTCCCCACTGTCCACCACACGGATATCATACTCATTATTCACCAAAGGGATGTCCTTCTCACTGTCCACTAAAGGGATTATGCATGCCCAGCTAATACACTGTTTATACAAAAATCATAGAACACGTCTTAATTTAAACTGCACAAGTAACATAGATTTAGTGTTTTCAGCACTCTAATAGTTGTCTGTATCTCAGGTAGTACATATGTTTTTTTCCTTGGTTATTTTTACAGACCGGAACTGCCTTCCTATGTATCATGCTTTTTAGCTGCAATACAGGTACTTATTTGTACATAGTATACAAAAAAAAAGAACAATGCTTGGCCAGATAACACAGTGTTTATACCAAAATCAAAAGAACAAGTCTTAACTCAATCTGCACAAGTAACATGCATTTAGTTTTTTCAGCTCTCTAATATTTGCCTTTAACTCATGTAGTATACATGCTTTTCTTTTTTGTATTTATACAGACGGGTACTGCCTTACATTGTATCATATGTTTTAGCTGCAATACAGGTACTTATTTGTACATGTATACAAAACAAAGCACAATGCTTGGATGGCTACTGCAGTGTTTATACCAAAACCAAAAGAACACCTATTAACTCAAACTGCACAAATAACATGCATTTAGTGTTTTCATGTCTCTAATAGTTGTGTTTAACTATAGTAGTACACATGGTTTTCTCCTTGGGTATTTATACACTCGGGAACTGCCTTACATTGTATCATGCATTTTAGCTGCAATATAGGTACTTGTTTGTACATGGTATGCAAACCAAAGAACAATTCTTGGCTGGCTACTACAGTGTTTATACCAAAATCAAAAGAACATGTCTTAACTCAAACTGCACAAGTAACGTGCATTTAGTGTTTTCAGGTCTCTAATAGTTGTCTTTAACTCAGGTAGTACACATGTTTCCTCCTGGGTATTTATACAGATGGGTATTGTCTTACACTGTATCATGCATTATAGCTGGAATACAGGTACTTATTTGTACATAGTAAACAAAACAATGCACAATGCTAATATATTATTATACCATAATAATAACAGGTCTTAACTCAAACTGTACATGTAACGTGCATTTAGTATTTTCTGCTCTCAAATGGTTGTCTTTAACTCACATAGTACACAAGCTTTTCTCATTGGGTTTTTATACAGGTACGTCCTCTTCACTTTCCACCGCAGAAACGTCCTTCAAACTGTCCACCACTAAGATATCCTTGCCACTGTCCACCACAAAGACTTCCTCCTGTGTACCACAAAGAGGTCCTTTCCACTGTCCAACACAGAGGCTTCCTCCCCATTGACAACCACAGAGATGTCCTTCACAATGTCCACCACAGAGATATCCTCTCAACTGTCCACCACAGGGACTTTATCATGTGCACCACAGGGACGTCCTCCCCACTGTCCACCACAGAGGTGTGCTCCCCAGTGTCTACTACAGTGAAATCCTACACAATGTACACCACAAGGACATCCTCTTCACTGTCTACTATAGGGACATCCTTTCCATTGTCCATCACATGGATGTACTCCCCATCAAGGGGAAGTCCTCCCCACTTTAAACTTCTGGAATGTCCTACCCACTATCCACCACAGTGGAATTTTTACCACTGTCCACCACAATAATATCCTCCCGACCATCCACCACAGTGTCATTCTCATGTGCACTACAGGGACTTCCTCCCCACTGTCCACCACAGAGACATCCTCCCTACTGTCCACCACAGGGATGTCCTTCTCACTGTGCATCACAGAAATGTCCTCCCCACTGTCCAGCACAGAAACGTCCTCCCCACTGTCCAGCACAAGAACATCCTCCCAAATGCCCACCAAAAAACCGTCCTCCTCTCTGTCTACCACAGTGAATTCCTTCCCTTACTGTTCACCACAAGTACCTCTTTTCACTATCCAACACAGGGACATTCTATCCACTGTTCACTATAGGAATGCTTTCCCCATTGTACAACACAGTTTAATACTCCACACTGCTTACCTAAGGGACACCCACTTCACTGTCCACCACAAGAATATCCTCCACACTGTTTATCATAGGAATATTCTCCCATGAGTCCAACAAAAGGAATTCCTCCCCACTGTCTACCAAGGGAGTTTCCTCCACACAGTCCACCATAGGTATGTCCTCCTAACTGTATGCAACAGGGAAGTCCTCCCACTGTCCACAACAGGGACATCCTCCCGATAGTCTACCACAGGGACGTCCTTCACACTGTCCACAACCGGAAAGTCCTTTCCACTGTCCAACTCTGGGATGTCCTCCTTACTCTCCACCACAGTGACTTCCTCCCCTGTGTCCACAAGAGGGACATCTTCTACAGTGTCCATCACAGAGATGTTCTTCCCACTGTCCACAAGTACGTCTTCCCCAATGTCCACAACAGGTAGGTCTTCCTCACTGTATACAACAGGGAAGTCCTCCCCACTGTCTATCACAGGGATGTTTTCCTGTGCACCACAAGGACGGCCTCCTCACTGTCCACCACAAGCCTGTCCACCTCACTGTCCACCACAGGGACATTTTCCCCGCTGTTCACCACAGGAAAGTCCTACTTACTGTCTTCATTAGAGACTTCCACCCGACTTTCCACAACAGGTACATCTTCACCACTTTTTATCACAGAGATGTCCTCACCACTGTCCACTACAGTGATCTCCTTTCCAATTTCCACCACAGAGACATTCTCCCACTGTCCACCACAGGGACATCCTCACAACTGTCTACTACAGAGACATTCTCCTCATTGTCCACCACAAAGAAGTCCTCCACAGTGTCCACGACAGGGATATCCTCCTTATTTTCCACCACAGAAACATCCTCCTGTGCACTACAGGAACATTATTCCCACAGTTCACCACAAAAACATCCTCCCTTCCGTCCACCACAAGGAAGTTCTCCACACTGTCCACAACAGAGCCATCCTCCTTATTGTCCAATACAGGAATGTCCTCCTTTGCAGCACAGGAACATTCTCTCCACAGTCCACCACAAAAACGTCCTCATCACTGTCCACCACAGCTCATCCTTCCAACTGTCAACAACAGAGATATCCTCCCCACTGTCCAAAAAAGGTATGTTCTTCCCATCATCCATGACTGTGACAGCCACCCCACTGTACATCAAAGGGATGTTTTTCTCAGTGTCCTCCACAGGAACATCCTCCTTTGTACAACAGGGACATCCTTACCACTGTCAACTACAGGCGCATTATCCCCATTATCCACCACAGAGATGTACTCCCCAGTTTGCACCAGAGAAACATCCTTTTGTGCACAACAGAAATGTCCTCACAACTGTCTACCACAGAGATGTCCTCTGCATTGTCCAGCACAGGCAAGTCTTTCCCACTTTCCAACAAAGGGACTCCTCCTGTGTACCACAGGAACGTTCTCCCCACTGTCCAAAAGGTCATCCTCCCCAGTGTCCACCAGAGTGAAATCCTACCCACTGTCCACCACAAGGTCATCCTCCCTACTGTCCACTATAGGGACATAATTTCAACTGTCTACCACAGGGACGTACTCTCTCCTGTCCAACAAAGGAAGTCCTCCCCACTGTAAACCTCAGGGATGTCCTCTCCACTATCCAGAACAGGGACATTTTCCCCACAGTATACCAAAGAGACGTTCTCCTTACTGTCCACAACAAATATGTCCTACCCACTCTCCACAACAGGGATGTCCTCCCCACTGTCCACCACTGAGAATTCATCTCCACCATTCACCACTGGGACATATTCCTCATGGTCCCCAAAAGGCATGGCCTCCTCACTGTCTACCACAGAGACGTGCATCCCACAGTCCACAAAAATGTCCTCCCCACTGTCCACCATAGGAATGTTCTCCCCAACTGTCCACCACAGAAATGTCCTCCTCACTTTAGACAACAAAGAAGTCCTCCCCACTTTCTATCACAAGGACATCTTCCTATGAACCTCAGGAACTACCTAACCACTGTCCTCAGCAGGGGCATCCTAAACACTGACCACCACAAGGACATCTTCCACACTTTCTACCACAGTGAACTTCTCCCCGCTCTCCACCACCGGCATGTCCTCCTGTGCACTGCAGGAACATCCTCCTCACTGTCCAGCACAAGGATATCCTTCTCACTGTCCACCCCACTGAAATACTCTCAACAGTCGACCACAGAGACATCCTTATCACCCTCCACCACAGGGAATTCCTCCTCACTGTCCAGCAGAGGGAAGTCCTGTCCACTATCCACCACAGGGAATTCTCCCTCACTGTCCACCAGAGGGAAATCTTCAGCACTGTTTACCTAATATACACCCCCTCACTGTACACCACAGGGATATCCTTCCCACTGTTTACCACAGGGAAGTCCTCACAACTGTTCACCACAGGGACATCCTCGCCACTGTCCTAAACAGGGACATCCTTCTGTGCTCTACTGCAATGTCCTCCCTATTGTCCCCCACAGATGTCTTTTCCAGTGTCCACAACAGGGACGTCCTCCCCACTGTCTACCACAGTTACATCCTCCCCACGGTCCACAAAAGAAACATCTTTTCCACTGTCCATCACAGTGGCATCCTCCTCATTGACCACCACCGAAACATCCTATCCACTGTCCACAAGAGAAATGTACTTCCCACTGTCCACCACAGGAACGTCCTCCCCACTATCCATCACAAGGACATCCTCCCTAGGGTCCACCACTGGGACGTACTCCTCACTGTGCACCACAGAGATGTCCTCCCCACTGTCCACCACAGAAACTTCCTCCTCACTCTCCACCACAAAACGTCCTCCCAATTGCCGACCCTAATACATCCTCTTCACAGTCCACCACAGTGAATTCCTCCCCACTGTCCACCACAAGTACCTCCTCTTCACTATACAACATGGACATCTTCCCCACTGTCCACTATAGATATGTTTTACCCATTGTCCACCAAAGTTTAATCCTCAACACTGTTTACCTAAGGGACACCCACCTCACTGTCCACAATAGGAATATCTTCCCCATTGTTTACCACAGGGACATCCTCCCCAGAGTCCACCATAGGGACATCTTTCCCACTTTCCAACACAAAAGTGTCCTCTCCACACTCCAGTAGAGGTATGTCCTCCTCATGGTATAAAACCGGGAATCCTTTCACTGTCTACCCCAGAAATGTCCTTCACACTGTCCACCACAGGAATTCCCTCCTCACTGTCCACCAGAGGGAAGTCCTCCACACAGTTTGCCTAAATGACATCTACCTCACTGTCCACCACAAGGATATGCTCCCCACCGTTTACAACAGGGATATCCTTCCCACTGTCTACCATATGGATGTCCTCCTCACTGTCCACCACAAAGATATCCTCCACACTTCACCACAGGGACATCCTCCTGTGCATTACAGGGATCTTCTTCCCACAGTCCATCACAAAAACCTCCTCCTCATTGTCCTTCACAAAGAGGACCTACACACTGTCGCCCACAGGGACATCCTCCTTATTGCCTACTACAGGGACATCCTCCTGTGCACCACAGGAATGTTCTCCCCACAGTCTACCAAAAAAGTCCTCCCCACTATCCACCCCACTGAATTCATCCCCACTGTCCACCACAGGAATGACCTTCCCACTGTCCACCACAGGAATTTCCTCCTCACTGTCCACCAGAAAAAAGCCCTTTCCACTGTTCACCATAGAGATTTCATCCCCACTGTCCACCACAGGGATGTTCTTTACACTGTCCACCACAGGAATTTCCTCCTCACTGTCCACCAGAGGGAAGTCCTCCACACAGTTTACCTAAATGACATCCACCTCAATGTCCAAAACAGGTATAGTCTCCCCAGCATTTACAACAGGGACATCCTCCCTACTGTCCACCACAGGGATGTCCTCCCCAGTGTCCACCAGAGGGACATCCTCCCCACTGTCCACCATTGGTATGTCCTTCACACTGTCCACCACAGAGATGCCCTCCACACTTTCTGCCAAAGGTACGTCCTTCACACATTCCTCAACTGGGACAATCTCCCAACAGTCCATTACCCTCCCCAGTATCCACCAAAGTGAAGTTTTTCCCAATATTCACCACATCCTCGCAACTCTGCTCCAAAAAAATCCTCCAGTGCACAACAGGGCTGTCCTTACCTTTGTGCACAACAGGGATATCCTCCAGTGCACACTGGGAACATCCTCACCGCTGTCCACACCAGGGATGTTCTAAGCACTCGGCACGACAGGGAAATCCTTATCAATGTCCACATAAGGACTTCCTTCCAACTGTCCACCACAAAGACCTCCTTTCCACTGTCCACGACATGAACATCCATCAAACTGTCCACAACAGGAATAACTCCCCCCCCACTGTCAACCACAAGGGATGTCCTAACCGCTGTCCACTACAGGGAGGTCCTCTCCACTGTCCACCACATAAAGGTCCTGCCTATGTCCACCACAGAAACATCCTTCCCACTGTCTACTAAAGGGATTTCCTCCCCACTGTCCACCACAGGGACGTCCTTCCAACTGTCCACCAAAGCAACATCCTTCCCACTGTCCAAAACTGTTACATTTTTCCCACTGTCCACCTCAGAGATGTTCTCTCCACTGTCCACCACAGGGACATCCTTAGCACTGTCCAACACATGAAGGTCCTCTACACTGTTCACCACAGCAATGTCCTTTCCACTGCCCACCACAGAAAAGTCATCATCTCTGTGAACCACAGGGACCCTTTTACCACTGTCCACCACAGTGAGGTCCTTCCCTCTGACCACCACAATTTGATGTCCTTCAAATTGTCCACCACAGAAACGTCTTCCCCACTGTCCAAAACAGGGACATCCTTTTCACTGTCTACCACAGGGAGGTCCTCACCACTGTCCACCACAGGGACATCCTCTCAACTGTACACCATAGGGACATCCACCCCACTATCGACAACAGGGATGTCGTAACCACTGTCAACAACAGGGACTTCCTCCTCTCTGTCCACCACAGAGATGTCCTCACCACTGTGTACCACAGGGACATCCTCCTGTGCACAAGAGTGACCTCCTCACCACTGTGCACTACAGGGTCATCATTTCCACAGTTCACCACTGGGATGTCCACCTCACTGTCCACTGCAGAGAGATCCTTCTCACTGTCCAACATAGGGACATACTTCCCCCTGTCCACCACAGGGAGGTCCTCTCCTCTGTCCACCAAAAGGACATCCTCTCCACTGTCCACCACAGGAACGTGTTTTCCAGTTTCCACCAAAGGAAAGTCCTCTCCACTGTCCAACACAGGTACATGCTTTTTATTGTTCACCACAGAAATGTGTCATCACTGTCCACCACAGGGACATCTTTTCCACTGTCCTCCACAGAGAGATTTTCCCCATTCTCCACAACAGGGTTGTCCTTCCCATTGTCCACCACAAGGACATCCTACCAACTGTCCACCAGAGGGACGTCCTTCAAACTATCCACCACAGAAACGTCCTCCCCACTCTCCATAACTGAGAGGTCCATCACACTTTCCATCACAGTGATGTCTTCACTACAGTCCACCAACCGGATGTCCTACCCACTGTTCACCAGAGGGAGGTCCTCCTCACTGTCCATGACAGGAACATCCTCCTGTGTACCACAAGGACATTCTTACCACTGTACACCACAGGGCCGTCCTCACCAATGTCCAGCACAGTGAAGTCCTTCCCACTGTTCACCACAGTGACGTCCTTCCCACTGTCCACTACACGAAGGTCCTTTCCACTGTCCACCACAGAAACACCTTTTACTCTCCACCACAGAAACGTCTCATCAATGTCCACAACAGAAATGTCTTTCACACTGTCCTCCACAGAGAGATCCTCCCCACTCTCCAAAACAGGGATGTCCTCCCCACTGTCAACCAGAGAGACGTCCTACCTACTGTCTGCCACAGGGAGGTCCTCTCCACTATCCAGCACAGGGACGTCCTCCACACTGTCCATTACAGGGACATGCTTCGCACTGTTCACCACAGAAACATCCTTCCCACTGTTCACTAAAGGGACATCCTCTCCAATGTGCACCATAGGACATACTTCTGTTCAAAAGAGTGACTTCCTCACCACTGTGTACCACAGGGACATCCTCCTGTGCACAACAGGGATGTACTCACCACTGTGAACTACATGGACATTCCACTGTCTACCACAGGGTTGTCCTATTCACTGTCCACTGCAGAGAGGTCCTCCCCACTCTCCACCACAGGGACGTCCTTCCCACTGTTCACCATAGGGATGTCCTCCCAACTGTCCACCACAGGGACATCCTTCCCATTTTCACAACAGAGACATCCTCCACACTGTCCTCTCAGGGACGGCCTTCCCACTGTCCACCACAGAGAGGTCCTTCCCACTGTCCACCACAGAGATATCCAAACCACTGTTCACCACAGGGACATCCTTCCCACTGTCCAACACAAGGATGTCCTCCCCACTGTCCACCACAAAGACGTCCTTCCTACTATCCACAAGAGGGAGGTCCTGTCCACTGTGTACCATAGGGACGTCCTCCAGTGTACCACAAGGAAGTCTTTACCTCTGTTCAAAACAGGGTCGTCCTCACCAATGTCCAGCACAGTGACATCCTCCCCACTGTTCACTACAGTAACATCCTCCCCACTGTGCAACACAGGGACTTCCTCTTGTGAACAACATGGACTTCATTACCACTGTGTACCCCAGAGACATTCTCCTGTGCACAACAGGGATGTCCTCACTTCTGTGTACCACAGGGACATCCTCCTGTGCACAACAGGGATGTCCTCACCACTGTGGATCACAAGGACATCCTTTCTACTGTGCACAACATGGACATCATTCCAACTGCAGCACAGAGAGGTCCTCCCCACTGTCCACCACAGGGACGTCCTTTCCACTGTCCATCACAGAAACTTTCTTTCCATTTTTCACCCTAAGGATGTCCTCCCCACTGTCCACCAGAGGGAGATTCTCATCCTGTCTATCACAGGGACATCCTCCCCACTGTCCACCAATGGACATCCTCCCCACTGTGCTCCACAAAGACATTCTCCTGTGCACAAAAGGGCTTTCCTTAACTCTGTGCACAATTGGGATATCCTCCTGTGCATACTAGGGAACTCCTCACCACTGTACACCCCAGAGCTGTCCTACAGATTCTCCATGACAGGGACATCTTTCAAACTGTCCACCAAAGGGACGTTCTCCTGTACACCATGGAAACCTCCTCACCACGGTCAACCACAAAGGACGCCCTCCACATTTTCCACCACAGGGACGT
The DNA here is from genome assembly GCF_011762505.2 of Arvicanthis niloticus. Taxonomy (NCBI): domain Eukaryota; kingdom Metazoa; phylum Chordata; class Mammalia; order Rodentia; family Muridae; genus Arvicanthis; species Arvicanthis niloticus. The sequence goes on along the minus strand of NW_023045525.1, from coordinate 129,049 downwards.
CCTCCCAACTGTCCACCCCAGGGAGGTCCTCTCGACTGTCCACTAAAGGGGTGTCATCCCCACTGTCCAACACAGTGACGTCCTTCCCACTGTCCAAAAAGGAATGTCCTTCCCACGGTCCACCACAGAAATGTCCTTACTACTGTCCACCAGAGGGACATCCACCCTACACTACACCACAGGTATGTACTTAACACTGTCTGCCACATGGATGTCCTCCCAACTATCCACCACAGGGACATCCTCCCCACTGTCCACAACAGTGATGTCCTTCCCACTGTCCATAATAAGGAGGTCCTCTCCAATGTACAACACAGGGATGTCCTCTCCGCTTTCAACCACAGTGTGGGAAGCAGCTTCCCACCCCACAGAAATGTCATCATCACTCTTTACCACAGGAAACTTTTACCCACTGTCAACCAAAGAGAGGTTCTTCCTGCTGACAACCACAGGGACAGCCTTCAAACTGTCCCCCACAGAAATGTCCTCCCCACTCTGCAAAACAGGGTCGTCCTCCCCACTCTCCACCACAGGGAAGTCCTTCGAACTGTCTACAACAGGGAGGTCATCACCACTGTCTACCACAGGGACATCCTACCCACTGTCCACCAGAAGGACATCCTTCCCACTGTCCACAATAGAAACGTCTTTCCCATGGTCCACCACAGGGACATCCTCCCCACTGTCCACCACAATGACGTCCTTCCCGCTGTCCACAACAGGCACATTTTTCCACTGTCCACCACAGAGACATCCTCCCCACTGTGCACCACAAGGACATTCTCCTCTGCACAAGAGGGATGTCCTCAACACAGTGCACTACAGGGACATCCTTTCCAATGTCCACAACAGGGATGTCCTCCCCATTGTACACTGCAGAGTGGCCCTCCCTGCTGTCAACCACAGGGACATCCTTCTTATTGTCCACCAGAGTGAGATTCTATGCACAGTCCACCCCAGGGATGTCCTCCCCTCTGTCTACCACAGAAACATCCTGCCCACTGTCCACCACAGGGACATCCTTCCCTCTTTAAACCACAGGGTCATTTTTCTCACTGTCCACCACAGGTACATCCTCCCCACTGTCCATTAGAGGGAGGTCTTCCCCACTACAGGGTGTGTTGGTCAGTGGGGAGGATGCTCCTGTGGTGGACAATGGGAAGGACTGCCCCATGGTGAACTGTAGGGAGGACATTTCTGTGTTGGACTGTTGGAAGTATGTCCCTGTTCACTACAGGGACGTCCTTCTGTGTACTACAAGGTATTCTTTCACACAGTGTTGGACAATGGGGTCGATATCTTTGTGGTGGTCAGTGGGGAGGATGCTCCTGTGGTGGACAATGGGGAGGTAATCCCAGTGGTGAACCATGGAAAGCAGGTCCCATTGGCGGACAGTTGGAAGGATGTCCCTGTGGTGGACAGTGGGGAGGAGGTCTTTTTGACTGACAGTGGAAAGGATTTTATTGTGGTGGACAGTGGGGGGATATCACTGTGGTGGACAGTGGGATCATGTCCCTGTGGTTGGCAGTGTGGAGAACCTCCTTTTGATGTACAGTGTGGAGGCTGTACCTCTGTTGGACAGTTGGTAAGGTAGCCCTGTGGTGGACAGTGGGGAAGATATCACTGTGTTGGACAGTAGAGAGGATGTCCCTGTGGTGGTCAGTGGGGAGGATGCTACTGTGGTGGACAATGGGAAGGACGGCCCCATGGTGAACAGTAGGGAGGACATTTCTGTGTTGGACTGTTGGAAGTATGTCCCTGTAGTGGAAAGAGAAAAGGAGGTCCCTGTGGTGGACAGTGGGAAGGATTTCATTGTGGTGGACAGTGCGCAGGAGGTTCCTATAGTGGACAGTGGGGAGAACAACCCTCTGGTGAACAGTGGGGAGATTGGTTCTGTGGTGGACAGTGGAGGGGACATTCCTATGGTAGACAGTGGGTAGGCTCTCACTGTGTTAGACAGTGGGGAAGAGTCCCTGAGGTAAACTGTTGGGGGGATGTCCCTGTTGTGGAAAGTGGGAAGAATTTCACTATACTGGACACTGGGGAGGACGTCTTTGAGAATAGTGGATGGGACATTCCTGTGGTGCACAGGAGGGCAACCTTGTGGTGGAGAGTGGGAAAGATGTCCCTGTGGTGGATAGTGCAGATGACATCTGTGTGGTGGACTGTGGTGAGGACGTCCATGTTGTGCACAGGAGCATGTCTCTGTGGTGCAGAGTGGGGAGGATGTCACAGTGGTCGACAGTGAAAAGGACGTTCCTGTGGTGAATAGTGGGGAAGATGCCCTTGTGGTGGACAATTGTAAGGACATCCTTGTGGTATACAGGAGGATTTACTTTTGGTGGACAGTGGGGAAAACATCCCTGTGGTGGACAGTATTGTGGACGTCTCTGTGTTGGCTGGTGGGAAGAATGTACCTGTGCTGGAGAGTGGGGAGGACAACCCTTTGTTGGACAGTGTGAAGGATGTCACCGTGGTGGACATTGGGGATGACATCTCTGTTGTGGAGAATGGGGAAGATGTCCCTGTGGTGGACAGTGGGGAGGACATTCCTTTGGTGGACAGTGGGAAGTATGATCCCGTGGTGGACACTGGGGATGACATCTCTGTTGTGGAAAGTGGGTGGACGTCCCTGTGGTGGTCAGTGGGGAGGACACCTCTGTGGTGTACAGTGGGTAGGAAACGCTGTGGTATACAGGATTAAGTCCTCGTGGTTAACAGTGTGGGAGATGTCACTGTGGTGGACAGTGACAAAAACGTCCTGTGTTGGTCTAAAGAAATGACACGTCTGTGGAGGAAATTGGGTAGGACATCTTTGTGGTGCACAGTGGAGAGGACATATTTGTGGTGGACAGTTTGAAGGATGATTCTGTGGTGGAAATTAAGGGGGACATACCTGTATAAATACCAATGGAGAGAAGCATGTGTGCTACATGACTTAAAACAACTATTAGAGAGCTGAAAACACTAAGTGCATGTTACTTTTGCAGTTTGAGTTAAGATATATTCTTTGATTTTGGTATAAACACTGTATTAGCCGGCCAAGCATAGTTCTTTTTGTGTGTGTGTGTTCTATGTACAAATAAGTACCTGTATTGCAGCTAAAACGCATGATACAATGTAAGTCCGTTCCCATCAGTAAAAATACCAAAAGAGAAAAGCATGTGTACTACCTGAGTTAAAGGCAACAATTAGAATGCTGAAAACACTAAATGCATGTTACTTGTGCAGTTTGAGTTAAGACATGTTCTTTTGATTTTGGTATAAACACTATATGAGCCGGCCGGCCATGCATTGTTCTTTTTTATGTATACTATGTACAAATAAGTTCCTGTATTGTAGCTAAAACACAAGATACAATGTAAGGCAGTTCCTGACTGTAAAAGTACCCAAGGAGAAAAGCCTGTGACTATGTGAATTAAGGACAATTTTAGAGAGCTGAAAACACTAAACGCACATTACTTGTGCAGTTTGAGTCAAGATGTGTTCTTTGACTTTGGTATAAACACTGTATTAGCCGGCCATGCATTGTCCCTTTGGTGGACAGTGGGAAGGACATTAATGTTGTGGACAGTGGGTGTGAAGTCCCTGTGGTGGAGAGTGGGGAGGATGTCACTGTGGTGGACAGTTAGGTGGATGTCCCTGAGTGGACAGCAAGGAAGATGTCCCTGGGTGGATAGTAAAGAAAACTTCCATGTTGAGCACATTGAGGAAGATGTCCTGGTGGTTGTGAGTGAGGAGGATGTCCCTGTGGTGGACAGTGGAGAGGACTTCCCTATTGTAAACAGTGAGGAGAACTTCCTTGTGGTGGACAGTAGAAAGGACAACCCTGTGGTGGACAGTGTGGAGTACATTTTTGTGGTCCACAGGAGGACATCCCTGTGGTGGACAGAGAGGAAGATTTCAGTGAGTGGACAGTGTGGAGAATGTCCCTGTGTGATCGATATTGGGGAAAACTTTCCTCTGTTAAAAAGTGCAGAGAAAATCACTGTGGAGGACAGTAGGGAGGATGACCTGTGGTGGACAGTGGGGACTATGTCCATGTGGTACACAGGAGGACAACACAGTGTTGGACAGTGGGGAGGACATTCCTGTGTTGGACAATGGGGAGGATGTCTTTGTGGTGAACAGTGAGGAGGACATTTTTGTCATGGACAGTGATGAGGACATCCTTGTTCTTGTCAGTGGGGAGGATGCCATTTTGGTGGACAATGGGGAGGACATCATTGTGGTGGACAGTTGAAAGGATGTTTCTTTGGTGGACAGTTGGAAGTATGTCCCTGTGGTGGACAGTGGGGAGAAGGTCCCTTGGTGGACAGTGGGGAAGATTTCACTGTGGTTGACAGTGCGGAGGATGTCCCTGTGTTGTACAGTGGGTTCGACACCCCTGTTGTCAACAGTGGGGAGGATGTCCTCATAATGGGCAGTTTGGAGGACCTCCCTTTTGTGTACACTGGGGAGGCTGTACGTGTGTTGTACAGTGGGGAAGATATTCCTGTGGTGGACAGTAAAGTGTATGTCCCTGTGGTGCCCAGTGGAGAGGACATCCCTGTGGTGGAATGTGGGTAGGATATCACTGTGGTGGACAATGAGGAGGACATCCCGGTGGTGGCCAGTGGAGATGTCATCTCTGTGGTGGACAGTGAGAAACACATCCCTGTGGTGCACAGCAGAGAGGATATTCCTGTGGTGGACTGTGGGGAGAAACTCCCTGTGGTGCACAGGAGGACGACACAGTGTTGGACAGTGGGGTGGACATCCCTGTGGTAGACAGTGCCAGGATGTCCTGTGGTGCACAGGATGATGTCTTTGTGGTGCATAGTGGCAAGGATGTCCATGTGGTGAACAATGGGGAGCAAGACACTATGGTGGACAGTGGTAAGGATGGCCTTGTTGTACACAGGAAAATGTCCCTGTGGTGTACAGTGGGGAAGGTATATCTGTCATGGACAGTGGGGAGGATGTATCTGTGGCAGCAAGTGGGAAGTACATCACTGTGGTGGATAGTGAGAGGGACATCTCTGTTTTGGACATTGGGGAGGAGGTCCCTGTGGTGGTCAGAAGGGATAACATCCCTTTGGTGCAAGGGGGACATCTCTGTGGTGGTCAGTAAGGAGGATATCTCTGTCATTGACAGTGGGGAGGATGTTCAGGTGGTGGACAGTGTAGAGGACTTCTTGCGGTGACCAGTGGAGAGAAATTCCCTGTGTTGTACAGTGAGGAGGATGTCCCTGTGGTGGACAGTGTAATGGATGTCATGTGGTAGAAAGTGGTGAGGACATCTCTGTGGTGGACAGTGGGGAGGACTTCCTTGTGGTGCATCTGAGGACATCCCTGTATGGGGACAGTGGTGAGGACACCTCTGTGATTGACAGTGAGGAGGATGTACCTGTGGTGGACAGTGGGGAGGATGGATAGTGGAGAGGATATCCCTGTGGTGGAAAGTGGGGAGGATATCACTTTGTTTTTTATGTGGGGACAGCATCACTGTGGTGGACAGTGAGAAGGACATTCCTTTGGTGCTCAGTAGGGTGGATGTTCCTGTGGTGGACTGTAAAAAGCACCTCTCTGTGGTTCACAGGAGGATGACACAGTGTTGGACAGTGGGAGGACATCCCTCTGTTAAACAGTGGGGAGAATGCACTTGTGGAGATTAGTGGGCAGGACATCTTTGTCTTGCACAGTGTGGAGGATGTGCTTTTGGTGGTCAGAGGGTAGTATGCCCCTGTGTTGTACAGTGGGGAGGACGTTTCTGTGGTGGACAGTGGAGAGGACATTTCTGTGGTGGTCAATGTGGAGGATGCCACTGTGATGGACAGTGGGACAGGCACTTCTTTGGTGGACAGTGAAGAGGATGATCCTGTGGTGGACAGTGGAAAGGACGTACCTGTGCTGAAAAGTGGGGAGGACATCCCTGTTGTGGACAGTGGAAAGGACATCTGTGGGGGACAGTGGGGAGGACATTGCTGTTGGCCCCAGAAGGACATTGCTGTGGTTGACCATGGGGAGGTCATCCCTATGGTCGACAGTGGAAAGGATGATCCTCTGGTGGATAGAGCACACGAGGATGACACTGTGGTGGACAGTGAGGAGTACATCCCAGTGGTGGACAGTAAGGAGGATGTTCCTGTGGTGAACTGTGGAAAAGACATCACTGTCTTGGACAGTGTAGAGGACAACCCTGTGGTGGAGAGTGGGGAGAATATCACTGTTGTGGACAGGGGGGATGCCCCTTTGTTGGACAGTAGGGAGGATGTCCCTGTGGTGGACAGTGGATAGGACATCTCTGTGGTGGGCAGTTAGAAGGACGTCCCTGTGGTCATCCCTGGGGAGGATGTCCCTGTGGTGGACAGTGGTGGGGACATCCCTGTGGTGGAAAGTAGGGAGGACAATTCTGTGGTGGAAAGTGGTTAGGATATCTCTGTTTTGGGTAGTGGAGAGGAAGTCCCTGTGTTGAACAGTGGAAAGGAAATCACTGTTGTGGACAGTGGGGAGGAAGTCCTTGTGGTGGGAAATTCAGAGGACCTCCCTGTAGTGGACAGTGTGGAGAACCTCACTCTGGTGGACAGTGCAGAGGACATCTCTGTGGTAGACATTGGGAAGATGTCCTGTGATGCACAGTAGGATATCCTTGTGGTGCTCAGTGGTGAGGATGTTTATGTTGTGTACATTGGGGATCAATACCCTAATGTGGACATTGGGGAGGATACCCCTGTGGTGGACAGTAATAAGGACATCACTGCTGTACACAGGAGGACTTCCCTGTGGTGGAAAGTGTGGAGGATATACCTGTGGTAAACAGTAGGGAGAATGTCTCTGTGGTGGATAGTGGGAAGAACATATCTGTGGTGGAAAGTGAAAAGGACATCCCTTTGTCAGACAGTGGGAAGTACATCCATGTGGTGGACTGTGGTGAGTATATCTCTGTTTTGGACAGTGGGGAGTTCGTCCCTTCGTTGGACAGTGGGGAGGATTTCCCTGTGGTTGACTGTGGAAAAGATGTCCCAGTGGTGGAGTGTGGGGAGGACATCTCTGTGGTGGACAGAGGAAAAGACGTCCTTGTCTTGCACAGTAGGACTTCCCTGATTTGGACAGTGGTGAAGACATCTCTGTGGTGAACAATGAGGAGGATGTACCTGTGGTCGACTGTGGAGAGGACATACCTGTGGAGGACAATGGGGAACACATCCCTAAAATGGACATTGGGGAGGACTTGCATGTGGTGGAAAGTGGGGTTGATGTCTCTGTGGTACACAGAAGAACATCCCTGTGGTGGACAGTGGGGAGAATTTCTCTGTGGTGGACAGAGGGAGGACATCCCTGTGGTGGGAGGAATGAGGACATCCCTCTGGTGGACAGTGGGGAGGACATAACCATGATGGACATTGTGGAGGATTTCACTGTGCTGGAAAGTGGCAAGTATGTTCCTCTAGTGGACACTGGGAGGATACCCCTGGGTAGTCAGTGGAGAGGACATCTCTGTGGGGTACAGTGAGGGGGACATCCCTGTGTTGGACACTGGGGAGATTGTCCCTGTGGTAGACAGTGGGGAGGACATCCCTGTGGTGCACAGAAGGACAACACTGAGTTGGATAGTGGGGAAGATGTAACTGGTGGATAGTGGGCAGGATGTCCCTGTGTTGTACAGTTGAGAGGACATTTTGTCTTGGAGAGTGAGGAGGACTTCCTTGTGGAGGTCAGTGAGGAGGATGCCTGTGTGGTGGACAGTCGAGAGGATATTTCTGTGGTGGACAGTGGGGAGGATGTCCCTATGGTGAACAGTAGGGTGTACATTTCTGTGTTGGACAGTGAGAAAGACATCAATTTGGTAGACAGTGCAGAGGATGTTCCTATCGTGGACAGTGGGGAGGACTTCCCAGTGGTGAACAGTGGGGAGAATATTTCTGTGGTAAACAGTTGAGTGGATGTCTTTGTGATACACAGGAAGATGTCCCTGTGGTGTCCAGTGTGGAGAGTGTCCTTGTGGTAGTAAGTGGGAAGGATATCCCTGTGGTGGACAGTGTGGAGGTCATCCCTTTGGTGCACATGAGGATGACACTGTGGTGAACAATGTGGAGCACTACTCTGTGGTGGACAGTGGGAAGGATGTTTTTGTGATAAACAGTGGAGCAGACATTTTGGTGGTGGTCAGTGGGGAGGACGCCATTGTGATGGACAGTGGAAAGGACATTTTTGGTAGACAATAGGGAGGATGTTTGTGTGGTGTACAGTGGGGAGGATATATCTGTGCTGGAACATGGGGAAGACGCCCCTTTTGTTGACTGTGCAAAAGACATCTATTGGGGATATTGGGTGGAGGTTACTGTGGGGCACAGGAGTTTGTCCCTGTGGTAGAGAGGGGGTAGGATGTCCCTGTGGTGAACAATGGGGAGGATATCACTGTGGTGGACAGTGAGGTGGGTCTACCTTAGGTAAACAATGCAGAGGACTTCCCTCTGGTAGACAGGGAAAACGAAGTACCTGTGGTGGACACTTGGAAGAATGTCCCTGTGGTGGACAGTGTGGAGGACTTCCCTTTTGTGGAAAGTGAGGAGAAAATCTATGTGGTGGACGATTTGAGTGTGGTGGACAGTGAAGACGATGTTCTTGTAGTGGACAATGGGGAGCACTTTCCTGTGGTTCACAGGATGTTGTCCCTGTGGTGGATAATAAGGAGGACGTCCTTGTGGTGGACAGTGCTTAGGACATCTTCATCATTGATGTGAGGAGGACATCCCTGTGGTCGACAGTGGGGAGGATGTTCCTAGGGTGGAGAGTGGGGAGGATTTTTGTGTGGTGGATAGTGGGGAGAATTTCCCTTTTTTAGTCAGAGTTGAGAACGTCCATGTGGGTTTCAGTGGGGAGGATGTTCCTAAGATGGAGAGTGGGGAGGACGTCCCTGTGGTGGATAGTGCAAAGGACATTTTGATGGTGGACAGTGGGTTGGACATCTCTGTGTTACACAGGACAATGTCCCTGGAGTGGACAGTGGGGAGAATGTCCCTTTTTGAGACAGAGGAGAGAACGATCCTGTGGTGGACAGTGGGACGGACATCCCTATGGTGGATAGTGCGAAGGATGTCACTGTGGTGAACTGTGAGGAGGACGTCCCTGTTGTGGATAGTGGGGAGGATATTCCTATGGTGGACAGTGGAATGGACATTTGTGTGGACTGTGGGTATGATGTCCCTGTGATGTACAGTGGGGAGGATGTCTTTTTGGTGTACAGACAAAAGGATATATCTCTGGTTGAAAGTGGGTATGACATCCTTGTGGTGGACAGTGGGGAGGATGTCCCTCTGGTAGACACTGAGGAAACATTTCTCTGGTGGACAGTAAATGTCCCTGAGGTAGACAGTGAGAGGACTTCACTCTTGTGCATAGTGAGAATTATGTCCTTGTGGTGGACAGTGGAGAGGACATCCCTGTGGTGGACCACATTGAGGACTATTTTGTTGTATACAGTGAGGATGACATCCCTGTGGTTGACAGTTGCAAGTACACCGCTGTGGTGGACAGTGGAATGGAGGAGGTCCCTGTGTTGGACTATGTGGAGGATGTTGCTGTTGTAAACAGTGAAGAGGATATCTCTCTGGTGGACATTGGTGAGGACTTCCTTCTTGTGGACAATGAGAAAGAATTCTTGTGGTGGACAGTGGGAAGGAAGTCCTTCTGGTGGACAGTTGGGAGGATTTCAGTGGGGTGGACTGTGGAGCAGACCTCCTTATGGTTGATAGTAGGGAGAATGTTCCTGTGGTGCACAGGAGGACGTCACTGTGTTGGAAAATAAGGAAGACGACACTGTGGTGGACAGTGCGGGGGAAGTCCCTTTGGTAGACAGAGGGGAGGATGTCTCTGAGGTGGACATAAGGAAGGATGTTTCTGTAGTGGACAGTGGGGAGGATGTACATGTGGTGGACATTGGAAAAGACGTACCTGTGGTGGTCATTGGCAAGGATATCTCTGTGGTGGACACTGTGGTGGATATTTCTCTGGTGGAAACTGGGGACAAAGTCCCCGTGGTGGACAATAAGAAGCACGTTGCAGAGGTGGTCAGTGGAAAGGACTTCCTTGTTGTTGACAGTGAGGAGGATGTCCCTGTGGTAGACAGTAAAGAGGACTGTTGTATACAGTGAGGAGGACATCCCTGTGGTGGACAGTGGGGTGAATGTCTCTGTGTTGGATGGTGGGAATAACGTACCTGTGGTGGACGGTGGTGAGGATATCACTGTGGTAGACAATACGGAGGATGTTTCTGTGGCAGAGTGTGGAGGATGTCCCTGTGGTGCACAGGAGAATGACACTCTGGTGGACAGTGGGGAGGAAATCCCTGTGGTGGAATGTGAAGAGGATATCCCTGTGGTGAACAGTAGGGAGGACAACACTGTCTTGGACAGTGTGGAGGAAGTCCTTGTGGTGGTCCATTTGGAAGACACCCCTGTGCTGGACAGTGGGGAGGATGTCCCTGTGGTAAACAGGAGTACATCTTTGTGGTTGACAGTGTGAAGGACATTCCTGTGGTTTACAGTGTGGAGGACTTCCCTGTGAAGGCCAGTGAAGAGGACATACCTTTGTTGGACAGTGTGGAGGATGTTCCGTGGTGGACAGTTGGGAGGATTCTTCGGTGATGGACAGTGGGGAGGATGTCACAGTGGTGCACTAGATTAGGTCCTCATGGTGGATAGTGCATAGGATGTCGCTGTGGTGGACAGTGGGGTGGACATCTCTTTGGTGGACAGTGTGGTTTATGTCATAGTGGTGGTCAATGGGAAGGATGCCTCTGTGGAGGAAAGTGGGAAGATGTCTCTGTGGTACACAGGAGGACATCTTTGTGGTGGACAGTGGCAAGGATGTCTTTGTGGTGGACAGTGGGGAGGACGTGTCTGTGGTGGAATGTGAGGAGGATTTACCTGTATAAATACCAAAGGAGAAAATCATGTATACTACGTGAGTTAAAGACAACTATCCCAGAGGGAAAAACAATGAATGCACGTTACTTTTGCAGTTTGAGTTAAGATGTGTTCTTTGATTTTGGTATATACACTGTAGAAGCTGGCCAAGCATTGGGTTTTGTTTTATATACTATGTACAAATAAGAACTGTATTGCAGCTAAACCACATGATACAATTTAAGGCAGTTCCTGACTGTAAAAATACCCAAGGATAAAAGCATGTGTAGTACATGCTTTAAAGACAACTATTAGAAAGCTGAAAACACTAAATGCATACTTGTGCAGTTTTAGTTAAGACTTGTTATTTTGATTTTGGTATAAACACTGTAGTAGCCGGCCAAGCATTGTGTTTTGTTTTGCATACCATGTACACATAAGTACAGGTATTGCAGCTAAAGTGCATGATACAATATAAGGCAGTTCACATCTATGAAAATATGCAAGGAGAAAAGCATGTATAATATGTGAGCTAAACACAACTGTTAGAGAGCTGAAAACACTAAATGCACATTACTTGTGCAGTTTGAGTTAAGAAGTGTTATTTTGATTTTGGTATACACAATGTAGTAGCCGGGCAAGCACTGTTCTTTGTTTTGGATACTATGTACAAATATTTACCTGTATTGCAGCTAAAACCCAGGATAAATTGTAAGGAAGTTTCTGTCTGTAAAAATACCCAAAGAGAAAAGAATGTGTAAAAAGTGCATTATATACAACTATTAGAGAGCTGAAAACACTAAGTGCAAGATACTTGTGCAGTTTGAGTTAAGACATGTTCTTTTGATTTTAGTACAAACAATGAAGTAGCCAGCCAAGCATTGTCCAATTTTTTTGTATTCCATGTACAAATAAGTACCTGTATTCTAGCTAAAATGCATGATACAGTGTAAGGCAGTTCCTGACTGTATAAATACCCAAAGAGAAAAGAATCTGTACTACCCCAGATAAGACAACTATTAGAGGGAAGAAAACACTAAATTCATGATACTTGTGAAGTTTGAGTTAAGACATTTTATTTTGATATTTGATATAAACACTGTAGTAGCCGGCCAAGCATTGTGCTTTCTTTTCTATACCATGTACATATAAGTACCGGTATTGCAGCTAAAAGACATTATACAATGCAAGGTAATTCCTGTCTATAAAAATATCCAAGGAGAAAAGCGTGTGCACTACATGAGTGAAACTAAACTATTAGAGCACTAAAAACATCAAATGCACATTACTTGTGCGGTTTGAATTAAGACGTGTTCTTTTCATTTTGGTATAAACACTGTATAAGTTGTCCATGCATTGTCCCTTTGGTGGACAGTGGGAAGGAAATCCCTGTGGTGGATAGTGGGTATGAAGTCCCTGTGTGGAATGTGGGAATGATGTCTCTGTGGTGGACACTGGGGAAGAGCTCCCAATGGAGGACTATAAGTAGGACATCCCTGAGTGTATAATGGGGAAAACGTCCATGTTGAGGACAGTGAGGAGGACGTCCTTGTGGTGGACAGTGTGGAGGACATCCAGTGGTGGTCAATGAGGAGGACACCTCTGTGGAGGAAAGATGAAAGGATGTCTCTGTAGTACACAGGAGGATGTCTTTGTGGTGGACAGTGGAGAAGACGTCTCTGTGTTGGACAGTGGGGAGTAGGTTTGTGTGGTGGACAGTGGTGAGGACTTCTTGTAGTGGACAGTGAAGAGGACGTGCCTGTGGTGGATAGTGGGGAGAATGTACCTGTGGTGGACACTCAAAAAATGTCGCTGTGGTGGAGTTTTGGGAGGAAAAATTTGTAGTCGACAGTTGAAAGCACATCCTTTTAGTTCACAGGAGGACATACCTGTGATGAACAGTGATGAGGAAATCTCTGTGGTGGACAGTGGTAAAGACTTCCTTGTGGTGGACAGTGGAGAGAATGTCCCTGTGGTGGACAGTGGGAAGAAGGTTCTTGTGGTGAACAGTGGGGAGGACATCCTTGCGGTGTACAGTGGAGAGGATGTCTTTGTGGTGGACCGTGGGGAGGAATTCTTATTGGTTGACAGTGAGGAGGACATACATATGGTGGACAGTGGGGAGAACATCTCTGTTGTAAACATTAGTAAGGACGTCAAACTGATAGATATGAGGACATCCCTGTGGTAGACAGTGAAGAGGATGTCTGTGTTGTGGACAGTGAGGAGGATGTCCCTTTGATGCAAAGAAGGACATCTTTGTGGTGGACAGTGGGGAGGACATCTCTGTGGTGGACACTGGGGAGTATTTTTGTGTAGTGGACACTGGAGAGGACTTCCTATAGTGGACAGTGAAGAGGATGACACTGTGGTGGACAGTGGGGAGGATGTCCTTATGGTTGACAGTCGCAAAAAAGTCCCTGTGGTGAATTTTTGGGAGGAAATCTCTGTAGTGGACAGTGGGGAGGACGTCCTTGTAGTGCACAGGAGGACATAACTCTGGTGGACAATGATGAAAAAATCTCTGTGGTGGACAGTGGAAAGAATATCCCTGTGTTGTACAGTGGGGTGGATGTCCCTGTGGTGAACAGAGGGAAGGACAGGCCTGTTGTGGAAAGTGGAGAGGACGTCCCTAAGGTGGAGAGTGAGGAGAATTTCCTCTGGTTGACAGTGGGGAGTATGTTTCTGTGGTGAAGAGTGGGGAGGAGGTCCCTTGGGGGGACAGTGTGGAGGATGGTCCTGTGGTGGTCAGTGTTCAGGACGCCCCTGTAAAGGACAGTGGTAAGAAGTCCCTATGGTACATAGGAGGATGACCCTATGGTGGTCAGAAGGGATGATGCTTCTGTGGTGGACAGTGGGGAGAAATTCTCTGTTGTAAACATTGAGGAGGACATTTATCTGGTGGACTCTTGGAGCACATCCCTGTGGTGGACAGTGACGAGGAAGTACCTGTGGTGGATAGTAGGGTGGATTTCCCTGTGGTGGACCGTGGGAAGGAAGGGCCTGTAGTGGACAGTGAAGAGGAGTCCCTGCGGTAGATAATGGGTGTTGAGGGTTTTGTGGTGCACTTGAGAATGTCCCTGGGCTGGACTGTGTGGTGGACATCCCTGTAGTGGACAGTGAGAAGGACATACCTGTGGAGAGCATTGGGAGAATGTCCCTGTGGTGGACAGTGGGGATGACTTCTTTTTGGTAAACACTGGTGAGGATATTCCTTTGGTGAACAGTGAGGTGAGTGTCCCTTAGGTAATCAGTGTGAAGTACTTCCCTCTGGTAAACAGTGAGGAGGACGTCCCTGTGGTGACGAAAATTTCCCTCTGAGTTGGGAAAATTTCCCTCTGGTAGACAGTGAAAAAAACATCTCTGTGGTTGACAGTGTCAAGGATTTAAGTGTTGTGGATAGTGGGGAGGATGTTCCTGTATGGCACAGGAGGACATGCCTGTGGTGAACGATAAGGAGGATGTCCCTGTGGTGGATGGTGCAGAGCATTTCAGTGTGGTGGACAGTGGGGAGGATGTTCCAGTATCGCACAGGAGGACATCCCTGTGGTGCACAATAAAGTGGAAGTCCCTGTGGTGGACAGTGCAGAGGATATCTCTGTGGTGGACAGTGAGGAGGACATCTCTGACTTGGTAAGTGTGGAGGTCTTCCTTGTGGTGGTAAGTGGGGAGGACACGCCTGTGGTGGATATGAGAGAGGAAGTTTCTGTGGAACACAGGAGTATGTCCCTGTGGTGGACAGTGTGGAGGATGTCCCTGTGGTTTACAATGTGGAGGATATCTCTGTGGTGTACAGTAGGGAGGACATAACTTTGATGAACTGTGTGGAGGATGTTTCTGTGATGAACAGTGTGGAGGATTTCCCTGTGGTGGTCAATGGCAAGAATGCCTCTGTGGAGGAAAGGGGGAGGATTTCTCTGTGGTACACAGGAGGACTTCATTGTGGTTGACAGTGGTGAGGATGCCTTTGTGTAAGACAGTTGAAAGGACGTCTGTGTGGTGGAGAGTGAGAATATGTCCATCTGGTGGACTGTCAAAAAATATCCCTGTGGTGTACTGTGGAAAAGACATCCCCATAGTGGACGGTAAGGAGGACATCTTTGTGGTGGAGTGTTGGGAGGAAATCACTGTAGTGGACAGTGGGGAGGACATTTTTGTAGTGCGCAGGAAGACATACCTGTGGTGGACAATGATGAGGAAATCTCTGTGGTGGATAGCTGAAAGGACAACCCTGTGGTGGACAATGGGGAGGATGTTCCTGTGGTGAAAAGTGAGGAGGACATACATGTATAAACACCAAAGGAGAAAAGCATGTGTACTAGATGAGTCAAAGACAACTACTAGAGTGCAGAAAACACTAAATGTACAATAAATGTACAATACTTGTGCAGTTTGAGTTAAGATGTGTTATTTTAATTTTGGAATAAGCACTTTATTGTTCTTTGTTTTGTATACTATGTACAACTAAGTACCTGTATTGCAGCTAAAACACATCATACAATGTAAGTCAGTTCCTGGGTGTAAAAATACTCAAGGAGAAAAGCATGTGTAGTACCTGAGTTAAAAATAACTATTATAGAGCTTAAAACACTAAATGAACATTACTTGTTCAGTTTGAGTTAAGACATGTTCTTTTAATTTGGGTATAAACACTGTATTAGCTGGCAAAGCATTGTTCTTTGTTATGTATACTATGTACAAATAAGTACCTGTACTGCAGTTAAAAAGCATGTTACAATGGAAAGAAGTTCCTGTCTGTAAAAATAACCAAGGAGAAAAGCATGTGTAGTAAATGAGTTAAAGACCACTATTAGAGAACTGAAAACACTAAATGCATGTTACTTGTGCAGTTTGAGATAAGACATGTTCTTTTAATTTGAATATAAACACTGTATTAGCTGGCAAAGCATTGTTCTTTGTTTTGTATACTATGTACAAATATGTACCCGTATTGCAGCTAAAAAGCATGTTACAATGAAAGGTAGTTCCTGTCTGTAAAAATAACCAAGGAGAAAAGCATGTGTAGTATGTGAGTTAAAGACAACTATTAGATACCTGAAAACACTAAATGCATGTTACTTGTGCAGTTTGAATTAAGACATGTTCTTTTAATTTTGCTATAAACACTGTATTAGCTGGCCATGCAGTGTCCCTTTGGTGGACAGTGGGAAAGACATCCCTGTGCTAGACAGTGGGTATGACATCCCTGTGATGAAATGTGGGAAGGATTTCCCTGTGGTGGACACTGTGGAAGACATCCCTGTAGTGGTCAGTAAGAAGGACGTCCCTGAGTGTACAGTGTGGAAGATTTCCGTGTTGAGGACAGTGAGAACGACATCCCTGTGGTGGACAGTAGGGAGGACCTCCCTGTGGTGGACCGTTGTTGGGGTCCACACTAGCCCCACATTGGGGTGGCCAAAATAATGTTGGGGTCCACACTAGCCCCACGTTGGGGCAGCCAAAATAATGTGGTCCACACTAGCCCCACGTTGGGGTGGCCAAAAAATGTCACATCCCAGGCTAAATGTTGAGGCCCGGGCCAACCCACGTTTGGGTGGCCACTGTATCCTGGCCCAAGCTGCCGCTCCGGTCTGCAGGTCGGGGTTCAGCAAGAGCGAGGGTGAGGGCAGACATGAAGAATGGAGACCAGACAGGGTGTGATTCAATACCGTTTATTCTTCAGTCTCTCTTCCTCTAAGGTCTCCTTCTTTGTCTCATCTGTCTGATGTGTCTGATCCTGTCTTCTGTGTCTACCTAATGTCTGCTGTGTCTGTTTCTGTCTTCTATGTCTCCCTAATGTCTGATGTGTCTGATTCTGATCTGTTCTGTCTCTGCCTTTTATATGTCTCACTTCTAAGCCCCACCTCTAAGTTACACCTTTAATCATGCCCTTAGGTCTTGTCTCTAAATCTGATCTCTACACTTCTAAGTCATACTCTTAAGTCACACACCTTTAATCTCACACACCTTTAATCTCAAGGTATCTAAACCAAGATTATTGGAGTGTGCTCAGCTGTTGTAGGCTATAGTAATCCAAGTCTCATGTCAGGGTATATGGCTCAAGATGGCTGCAAAGCTGATAGCCACTTTCTGCTAAAAGTCCCCCCCCCAACAGACAGTGGGGATGATATCCCTGTGGTGGACTGTGGGGAGGATATCCTTGTGGTGAACAAGGGTGAGGACGTTTCTGTGGTGGACAGTGTGGAGGACGTTCTATGTTGGACAGTGGGGAGGATATCACTGTGGTGAACTGTGGGGAGGATATCCTTGTGGTGGCCAGTAGGGAGGACATTCCTGTGGTGGACAGTGGGGAGGACGTTTTTATGGTGAACAGTGAGGAGGACATCTTTGTGGTAAGCAGTGGGGAGGATTTCACTGTGGTGAACAGTGAGGTGGGTGTCCCTTAGGTAAACATTGTGTAGGAATTCCCTCTGGTGGACACTAAGGAGGAAATCCCTGTGATGGACTGTGGGATGGATGCATCTTTGGGGGACAGAGGGGAGGATTTCATTGTTGTGAGTAGTGAAGAGGATGTCTCTTTAGTGGACAATAAAGATGACGTCCCTGTAGTGGACATTGCAGAGGACATCTCTCTTGTTGACAGTGAGGAGAATTTCTCAATGTTGGACACTGGAGAGGACATCTCTGTGGAGGACAGTGGAGAGAATGTCCCTCTGTTGGAGAGTGGGGCGGATGTCCCTGTGGTGGACAGTGGACAGGACATTCCATGGGGGACAGTATTGAGGACATCACTGTGGATGACAGAGAGGAGGACGTACCTCTGGTGGAAAGTGGGAAAGTCATCACTGTGGTGGAAAGTGGGGAGGATATCTCAGTGGTGGACAATGGGGAGGATTTCAGTGGGTTGGACTGTGGCGAGGACATCCTTGGGGTGGACAGTGGAAAGAAATTTCCTGTGGTGTACAGGCAGATATCTTTTTGGAGGACGATAAAAAGGACATCCCTGTGCTGGAGTGTTGGGAGGATATATCTGTTTTTAAAAGTAAAGAGGACTTCCATGTTGTGGACAGTGAGGAGGATATCCTTGTGGTGGACAGTAGTGAGGACATCCCTGGGGTGGACAGAGAGGAAGACGTACCTGTGGTGGACAGTGGGAAAGACATTTTTTGTGGTGGACAGTGGGGAGTACCTCCCTAAGTTGGACAGTGAGGAGGACTTCCCTTTGGTGGACAGTGAAGAGAATATCCCTGTTTTAGTAAGTGGGGAATTTTAGTAAGTCATTTTGGTGGAGAGTGAGAATGATGTCACTGTGGTGGAAAGTGGGAAGGATGTCCCTGTGGTAGACAGTGAGAAGGACTGGCCTGTGGTAGGTAGACAGTGTGGAAAACGTCCCTGTGGTAGACAGTGGGGAGGATGTCCCTGTGGTAAACAGTGGGGAGGACGTCCCTGTGCTGGACAGTTTCAAGGATGTCCCTGTGGTGGACAATGCAGAGGACATCTCTGTTGTGGACAGTGGTGAGGACATCCCTGTTTGCACAGGAGAATATCCCTGTGGTGCACAGTGCAAAGAAAGTTTCTGGGGTGGAGAGTGGGAAGGAATTTTTTTGGTGGACAGTGGTGAGGATGCCCTTGTGGTGGCCAGTGGAAAGGACATCCTTGTGGTATAGGAGAGGATATTCTGGGGGTGGAGAGAGGGGTAAACATCACTGTTGTGGACAGTGGCATGGACATCTCTGTGGTGGATGGTGGAAAGGACCTCCCTGTTGTGCACAGTGGGGAGGACATCCCTGTGGTGGACAGTGGGTAGGATGTCCATGTGATGCACATTAGGGAGGACGTCTCTGTTGTGGAGAGTGGTGAGGACATCCCTATGTTGCACAGGAGTACGACACTGAGGTGGAAAGTGTGGAGGACGTTCTTGTGGTGATCAGTGGAGAGTTCACACCTGTGGTAAACAGTGGGGAGGATTTCTCTGTGGTACAAAGGAGCCCATCACTGTTGAGGGGAGTGTGGAGATTATATCTGTTGTTTACAGTTTGGAGGACAACTCTGTTGAGGACAGTGGGGAGGACATACTTGTGGTAGACAGTGTGACGGATGTCCCTGTTGTGGATACAGGGGAGGAATTCTTTCTGGTGGACAGTGGTGAGGACATCACTGTGGTGCAAATGAGGAAGTCCCTGTTGTTGACAGTGTGGAAGATATCACTGTGGTGGACAGTTGGGAGGAGATCTCTTTGATGGACAGTGTGGAGGTCTTCCAGTTGTGGTCAATGGGGAGGATGCCTCTGTGCAGGGAAGATTGAAAGACGTCTCCGTGGTATACAGGAGAACTTCTTTGTGGTGGACAGTGGCGAGGATGACTTTGTGATGGACAGTGGGAAAGACACAGCTGTGATGGATAGTGAGGAGGACGTACCTGTGGTTGACTGTGGGGAGGACATCTGTGGTGGAAAATGGGTAGGATGTTGTGGTGGTGCATAGGAGTATGTCCTTGTGGTGGACAGTAAGAAGAATGTCCTTGTGGTGGACAGTGGGTAGGATGTCCCTGTTGTGGACAGTGGGAAGGACAGGCCTGTGGTGGACAGTAAGAAGGATGTCCTTTAGGTAAACAGTGGTGAGCAAATTCCTGTGGTGAGTTTGGTGTTTATTAGATAAACAGTGTGAAGGACTTCCCTCTGGTGTACTTTGAGGAGGACTTCCCTGTGGTGGACATTGAGGAGGACTATCCTTTGTTAGGCAGTAAAAAGGACATCCCTGTTGTGGAGAGTGGGGAGGTTTTCTGTGTGGTGGACACTGGAGAGGAAGTCCCTGTGGTACACAAGAGTACGTGCCTGTGGTGGACAGTTTGGAGAATATTCCTGTGGTTTACCGTGTGGAGGACATCTTTGTAGTGGACAGTGTGGAGGACATACCAGTAGTGGACTGTGTGGAGGATGTCTCTGTGGTGTACAGTGGGGAGGATTTTTTATGTTGGACAATGTGGAGGACTTCCCTGTGGTGGTCAATGGGGAGGACACCTCTCTAGACGAAAGTGGGGAGGACCTCTCTGTGGTGGACAGTGGGGAGGATTTTTGTGGTGGACAGTGGGGAAGACATCTCTGTGGTACACAGGAGGAAGTCTTTGTTGTGGACAGTGGCAAGGACATTTTAGTTTTGGACAGTTTGAAGGATGTATCTGTGGTGGAAAGTGAGGAGGATGTAACTGTATAAATACAGAAGGAGAAAAGCAGTTTTTTGGTTTTTCGAGATGGGGTTTCTCTGTGTAGCCCTGGCTGTCCTGGAACTCACTCTGTAGACCAGGCTGGCCTCGAACTCAGAAATCCACCTGCCTCTGCCTCCCAAGTGCTGGGATTAAAGGCGTGCACCACCACTGCCCGGCAAGAGAAAAGCATTTGTAATACATGAGTTAAATACAACTATTGGAGATCTAAATACACTAAATGCATGATACTTGTGCAGTTTGAGTTAAAATATGTTCTTCTGATTTTGGTATAAAAAGTGTATTAGCCAGCCATGCATTGTTCTTTGTTTTGTATACTATGTACAGATAAGTACCTGTATTGCAGGTAAAACAAATGATACAATGTAAGGCAGTTGCTGTCTGTAAAAATACTCAAAGAGAAAAGCATGTGTACTGTGTATGTTAAAGACAACTTGTAGAGATCTAAAAAACACTAAATGCACCTTACTTGTGCTGTTTGAGTTAAGACGTGTTCATTTTATTTTGGTATAAACATTGTAGTAGCTGGCCAAGCATTGTACTTATTTTTGTATACCATGTACTCAAAAGTTCATATATTGCAGCTAAAATGCATGATGCAATGAAAGGCAGTACCCATCTGTATAAATACAAAAAAGAAAACCATGTGTACTACCTGAGTTAAAGGCAACTATTAGAGAGCAAAAAACACTAAATGCATGTTACTTGTGCAGTTTGAGTTAAGATGTGTGTTTTTTTTTTAATTTTGGTATAAACACTGTATTAGCCGGCCATGCATTGTCCCTTTGGTGGACAGTGGGAAGGACATTCCTTTGGTATACAGTGGGTATGACATCCCTGTGGTGGATAGTAAGGAGGATGTCCCTGTGGTGGATACTGGGGAGGAAGTTCTTGTGATGGACAGTAAGGAGGACATCCCAGAGTTGACAGTGGGAAGAACTGTGTTGAGGACAGTGAGAATGATGTGCTTGTGGTTGACAGTAGGGAAGACATCCCTGTGATGGACAGTGGGGAGGATTTCTCTGTTGTGGACAGTGAGGATGACATCCTTGTTGTGGACAGTAGAAAGTACATCTTTGTGGTGGACAGTGGAGAGGACGTTCCTGTGCTACACAGTGAGGAGGATTTCAGTGGTGTGGACAGTATGGAGGGCATCCTTGTTGTGGAAAGTGGAAAAGATATTCCTGTGGTGCACAGGAGGATGACCCTGCTGTGGACAATATACAGTATGCCACTTTGGTGGACAGTGTGGAGGACATCACTGTGGTGGACAGTGAGAATGACATCACTGTGGTGGACAGTAGAGATTAAGTCACTGTGGTGGACAGTGGGGAGGATGTCTCTGTGGTGGACAGTGAAGAGAATGTCCCTGTGGTAGACAGTGGAAAGCATGTCTCCATGGTGGACAGTGGTGAGTACATCTCTGTGCTGGACTGTGAAAAGGACATATTTGTGGTGGACAGTGGGGAGGATGTAACTTTGGTGGACAGTGGGGAGGACATCCTAAAGTTGGACAGTGAGCAGGATATTCCTGTGGTGGACAGTGGGGAGGATGTTTCTGTCGTGGACAGTGGGGTGGACATCTCTGTGGTACACAGGAGGACATGTCCATGTTAGACAGTGGCGAGAATGTCCCTGTGGTGTAAATTCTGGAGGACATTTCTTTGATGGACTATGGGAAGGACATCCGTATAGTGCATAGTGGAAAGGATGTCCCTGTGGTGGACAGTAAGGAGGATGGACCTGTGGTGGAGAGTGAGGAGAACATACCTGTATTGGACAATGGAAAGGACGTTTCTATGGTGGACAGTGGAAAGGATATCTCTGTGGTGGACATTGGGGAGGATGTCCATGTGGTGCACAGGAGGCTGTCCCTGTCATGGACATTCAGGAGTATTTCAGTGGGGTGAAGAATGAAGATATTCCTGTCATTGACAGTGGGGAGGATGTCCCTGTGGTTGACAGTGAGGAGGATATCCCTGTGGTAGACAGTGGAAAGAACATCCCTTTGGTGGACTGTGGAAAGGACGTCCCTGTGGTGGATAGTGAGGAGAAATTCAGTGGTGTAGACAGTGGGGATGATATCCTTGTGGTGAACAATAAGGAGGGTGTCCCTTTGGTGGACAGTACAGAGGACATCTCTGTGGTAGATAGTGAGGAGGAAAGCCCTGTGGTGGACAGTAAGAAGCACATCACTATCGTGGACAGTGGGGGAGATGTCTCTGTGCTTCACATTAGAAAGGAGGTCCCCGTGGTAAACAGTGGTGAGGACATATCTGTGGTGGAGTATGAGGAGGACATATCTTTGGTAGACTTTGGGGATAACATCTTTGGTGTGGACATTGAGGAGTATGTCCCTAATGTTGACACTGTGGAGGACATCCCTTTGGTGAAAAGTGAAGAGGATGTTCCTGTGGTAGACTGTGGGAAGGACATACATGTGGTGGACAGTGGAAAGGTCGTCCCTGTGGTAGATAGTAGGAAAGATGTGCCTGTGCTGGACAGTGAGGAGGACGGTCCTGTTGTAGACTTTGAGAAAGATGTCCCTGTGGTATATTGTGTGGAGGACGTCCCTGTGATGGACAGTGGGGAGGATTTCACTGTGGTGGACAGTGTGGAGGACATCCCTGTGGTAGACATTGGGGAGTACATTGCTGTGGTGTACAGAGAGGAGGACGTCCCTGTGGTGAATAGTGAGGAGGGCATCCATGTGGTGGACTGGGGGGAGGAGATTCCTGTGGTGAACAATGGGGAGAACATCTCTATGGTACAGAGGAGGACATTTTTTTTGTTGACAGTGGCAAGGACATCTTTGTGGTAGACAGTTTGAATGATGTTTCTGTAGTGGAAATTAAGAAGGACATAGCTGTATAAATCCAGAAGGAGAAAATATGTGTACAACGTGAGTTAAAGACAACTATTAGAGAGTGAACAATACTAAAAGCACAATACTTATGCAGTTTGAGTTAAAACGTATGATTTTAATTTTGGTATAAAAACTGTATTAACCAGCCATGCATTGTCCTTTGTTTTATATACTATGTACAAATAAGTATCTGTACAGCAGCTAAAACGCATGATACAATGTAAGGCTGTTACTGTCCATAAAAATACCCAAAGAGAAAAGCATGTGTACTGTATGTGTTAAACAGAAGTATTAGAGAGGTGAAAACACTAAATGTACGTTACTTGTGCAGTTTGAGTAAAGACATGTTTTTTTCATTTTGGTATAAACACTGTCTTTGTGCTGAGATGTCTGTTGGACAGTGAGAAGGAAGTACCTGTGGTGGACAGTAGGAAGAACATCCCTTTTGTGTACAGTGGGGAGGACAACCCTAAGGTAGACAGTGGGGAGGACTTCCCTGTGTTGGAGAGTGCAGAGGACATTTCTGTGGTGGACAGTGGGGTGGACATCTCTGTGGTACACACAAGGACATCCTGGTGGTTGAATTGCGAAGGATGTCCCTGTGGTGGACAGTGGGAATGGTGTCCTTGTGGTGGACTGTGACAAGGACGTCCCTGTGTTGGACAGTGGGAAGGGTGTCCTTGTGGTGGACTGTTGACAAGGATGTCCCTGTGTTGGACAGTGGGAAGGTGTCATTGTTGTAGACAGTGAGGAAGACGGGCCTGCGGTGAACATTGAAAAAAACATCCATGTGATAGACAGTGGGGAGGACGTCCTTGTGGTGGACAGTGGGTATGATGTCCCTGTGGTGGAAAATGTTAAGGATGTCCCTCTGGTGGATAATTGGGAGAACATCCCTTTGGTGGACAATGGGAATGATATCTTTTTGGTGGACAATTGGTATGACATCTCTGTGGCAGACAGTGGGGAGGATGTCCATTTGGTGGATAATGAGCAAGACGTCACCATGATGGACATTTAAATGTGTGACCCTGAGGTGGGCAGTGGGGAGGATTTCCCTGTTGTGGACATTGAGTTGGATATCCCTGTGTGAACAGTGTTGAGGATGTTCCTGAAATGGACAGTGAGGAGGACATTTTTGTGGTGGACAGTGGGGAGGACACCACTGCAGTGGACAGTGGGAAGGATGTCCCTGTTGTGGACAGTGAAAAGGACTGGCCTGTGTTGAACAGTAAAGAGGATATCCCTGTGGTGGACAGTGGGTAGGACATCACTGTGGTGGACAGTAAAAAGGACATCACTGTGGTGGACAGTGGAGAGGATTTTCCTCTTTTGGACAATGGGGAGGATGGCCCTTTAGTGGACAGTGGGATTGATATAACTTTGGTAGACAGTGGGTATGTTGTCCCTGTGGTGGACAGTGGGGAGGATGTCCCTCTGGTGGACACTGGAAGGACGTTTCTGAGATCGACAGTGGGAAGGACTTTCCTGTTGTTGGCAATGAGGAGGACATCCCTGTAGTGGACAGTGGGCAGGACATCCCTGTTGTTGACAGTGGAGAGGACTTCTCTCTGGCAGACAGTGAGAAAGAAATCCCTGTTGTGGACAATGGAAAAGATATCCCTGTGGTGGACAGTGAGGTGTGTGTCATTTATGTAAACATTGTGGAGGACTTCTTTCTTGTGGAGTGTGAAGAGGATATCCCTGTGGTGGACAGTAGAGAGGACTTCCCTATAGTGGAGAGTGAGGAGGAAATCCTTGTTTTGGACAGTAGAAAAAACATCCCTGTGATCCACAGTGCGTATGACATCCCTGTGGTGGACATAGGGGAGGACTTCAATGTTGTGGACAGTGAAGAGGACATCCTTGTGGTGGACAGTGGAAAGGACATTTCTGAGGTGGACAGTGGGGAGGATGTCACTATGGTGTACAATAAGGAGAATGTCCCCCATTAGACAGTGTGGAGGACTTCCCTGTTGTGGACAGTGAGGAGGACATCCTTTTTGTGGACACTGGGGAAGACGTTCCTGCAGTAGACAGTAAGGAGGATGTCCCTAAGTGGACAATTGATCAGACATTTGTGTTGAAGTCAGTGAGGAGGATGTCACTGTGGTGGACAGTGGAAAGGACTTCCCTGTTGTGGATAGTGAGGAGGACATCCCTGTGGTGGACAGTGGGGAGGAAGCCCCGGTGGTTGACAATAAGGAGAATATCCCTGTGGTGGATGGTGTAATGGGTGTTCCTTAGGTAAGCAGTTTAGAGGACTTCCCTCTGGTGGACAGTGGGAAGGACATATCTGTGTTGGATAGTGGAGTGGATTGACCTCTGGTTGACAGTGAGGAGGAAATCCCTGTGGTTGACAGCTGAGAGGATGTCCTTGTGGTGGGCAGCAGGGAGGATTTTAGTGGTGTGTACAGTGAAGCATATGTCCTTGTAGTGGACACTCAGGAGGACATTTCTGTGGTGCACAGGAGGATGTCCCTTTTGTGGAAAATGTGGAGGACATCCCTGTGGTGGACAGAGAAAAGAATGTCTCTCTGGTGGACAGTGGGGAGGATGTCCCTGTGGTGGAAATTGGAAAGGACTTCCCCTTGGTGGACAGTAGTGAGGACATCTCTGTGGTGGACAGTGTGGAGGACGTACCTGTGGTGCAAATGTGGAGGACATCCCTGTGAAAGACAGTGAGGAGGACGCCCCTAAGGTGGACTGTGGGGAGGACTTCCCTGTGGTGGATAGTGTTGAGGATGTTCCTAAGGTGGACTGTGGGAAGGACTTTTCTGTGGTGGAGAATGGGGAGGATATTTCTGTGATGTACACTGGAGTGGACATCTCTGTGGTACACAGAAGGACATCTCTGTGGTTGACAGTGGGGAGGACGTTTCTGTGGTAGATAGTAGAAAGAACATCTCTGTGGTGGACAGTGGGTATTATGTCCCTGTGGTGGACAGTGGGGAGGATGTCCCTCTGGTGGATACTGGGGAGGACGTCCCTGTGGTGGAAAGTAAGCAGGACATCCCTCAGGTGGACAGTTGGAAGGACGTACCTGTGGTGGACAGTGGGGAGGATTTCCCTGTTGTATACAGTGAGGATGACACCCCTTTGGTGGAAAGTGGGGAGGAGGAACAAGTTGTGGGTTGTGGGGAGGATATCTCTGTTGTAAACAGTGGGGAAGATATAACTGTGGGGAATATTTAGGTGGTTGTCTTTTAGGTAAACAATGTGGAGGACTTTTCTCTGGGTGACAGTGAGGAGGACCTCACAGAGATGGATAGTGGGGAGGATTTCCCTCTGGTATACAGTGAGGAAGAAATCCCTGTTGTGGACAGTGGTAAGGACATATCTGTGGTAGACAGTGGGGAGGATTTCAATGGGGTGGAAACTGGGGAGGATGTCCTGGAGATGGACAGTGCAGAGAATGTTCCTGTGGTGCACAGGAGAAAGTCCCTATGGTGGACAATAAGGAGGACGTCCCTGTTGGTGGACAGTGCAAAGGACATTTCTATGGTAGAGAGTGGGGAGGATGTTCTTATGGTGGACAGTGGGGAGGAATTCACTGTGGTGGACAGTGTGGAGGACATCCTTGTGGTGGGCAGTGTGGAGGATGTCCCTGTAATGGACAGTGAGGAGGATGTTTCTGTGGTGCACATGAAGATCAAACTGTGGTTGACAGTTTGGAGGACTTCACTGGGGTGTACACTGGGGAGTAAGTTTTTGTGGTGGACTGTGGAGATGACCTTTTAGTGGAGGTCGATGGTGAGGAGGCCACTGTGTTGGACAGTGGGGAGGACTATTCTTTGGTGGACAGTGGGGAGGACATTTCTGTGGTGGACAGTGTGGAGGATGTCCTTGTTGTTTACCATGGAAAGGACATCTGTCAGAGACAATGTGGAGGATGTTGCTGTGGAACACAGCAGTACGTCCCTGTGGTTGACAGTGGGGAGGACGTCCCTGTTGCAGACAGTTGGGGGTACTTCCCTATGGAAAACAGTGTGGAGGATATAACTGTGGTGGACAGTGTGGTGTGTGTCCCTTATGTAAAGAGCGTGGAGGACTTGCCTCTGGTGAACAATGAGAAGGACCTGTGGTGCACGGCGGGGAGGACATCATTGTGACAGACAGTGGAAATGACATCTCTGTGGTGGACAGTGTTTATGACTTTTCACAGTGGACAGTGGGGAGGATGTCCTGTGGTGGACAGTAGGAAGGATGTCCCTGTGGGGGAGAGTGTGGAGGATGCACCTGTGGTGGACAGTGGAAAGGACATCCTTGTGGTACACAGTAGGATGTCCCTATGGTGGACAGTGTGGAAAAATTCACTGTGGTGAACAATGAGGTGGACGTCTCTGTGTTCGTTGGTGGAAAGAACATACCTATTGTGGACAGTGAAGAGGACATCCCTGTGGTGGACACTGGGGAGGATGTCTCTGTGGTGGACAGTAATGAGTATGTCTCTGTGGTGGAAGCAGGGAGGAAACCCTGTGTTGCACAGGAAGATGATACTGTGGTGGAACGTGTGGAGGAAGTCCCTGTGGTGGACATTGAGGAGGATGTCCCTGTGGTGAACAGTAGGGAGAACATCTCTGACTTGGACAGTGTGGAGGATGTCTTTGTGATAGTCAGTAGGGAAGACTCCCATTTGGTGGACTGTAGGGAGGACGTTTTTGTGGTTGACAGTGAGGAGGACGGGACTGTGGTGCACAAAAGGATGTCCCTGTGGTAAAATGTGTGAAGGATGTACCTGTGTGGACAAAGCAGAGGATATCTCTGTGGTGGACAGTGGTGAAGAAGTCCCTGTTGTGCACAGGAGGATGGCTCTGTGGTGCACATTGGGAACAACTTTCCTGAGGAGGAAAATGGGGTAGACATACATGTTGTGAACACTAAACATATGTCCTTGTGGTGGACAGTGGGGAGGAAGTTCTATTGGTGGACAGTGGGGAGGACTTCCCTGTGGTTGACAGTGAGTAGAACAAATGTATAGGTGACAGTGGAGTGGACATCTTTGTGTTGGACAGTGGGCAGTATGTCCCTATTGTGGACAGTGGGGTGGACATTCCTATGGTAAATGGTGGGAAGGACATTCCTGTGATGGACAATGGGAAAAAAGTTTTTGATCTGGACAGTGGGGAGTATGTCCCTATGGTGTACATTAGTAAAGACATTTCTGTAGTAGACAGTGTGGAGGACGTCTCTGTGGTGGTCAGTGGGGAGGACTTCTTTGTAATGGATAGTGAGGAGGATGTCCATGTGTTGGTCAATGGGGAGGAAGCCTCTGTGGAGAAAAGTGGGGAGGATATCTCTGTGGTCCACCGGTGGAATTCTTTGTGGTGGACAGTGGCAAGGACGTCTTTGTGTTGGACAGTTTGAAGGATGTATCTGTGGTGGAATGTGATTAGGACGTACCTGTGTTGGACAGTGGGGAGGACGTATGGAGGTCGTCCCTGTGGTGGACAGTTTGGAGGACATCTGTGGGACACAATGAGGAGGAACTTGTATTGGTGTACAGTAGGATGTCCCTGTGTTGGACCATAAGGAAAATGTCCCTGTGTTGGACAGAAGGGAGGACACCTCTGTGGTGGATAGTTGGAAGGACATAACTGTGTTTCACCAGTGGTCATCCCTGTCTTGGACAGTGGGGAGGATGTCCCTGTGGTGGCCACTGGGAAAAAACATCTCTGTACTGGAAAGTGTGGGATATGTCCATGTGGTGTTGAGCATGCTCCTTTGGAGGATAATGGTGAGGAAGTCCCTGTAGTAAATAAGAGGACGTCCCTGTGGTGAATAGTGGGGACGATGTTCCTATGGTGGATAGTGAGGAGGACATTTCTGTGGTTGACAGCAGAGAGGACATCCCTGTGGTGGACTTTTCTTTGGATGCCAGTAGGGAGCATGTCTCTGTGGTAGACAGTAGGGAGTTCACCCCTGTGGTGTACTGTGAAGAAGACACTTCTGTGGTGGACAGTGGGAAAGACTTCTCTGTAGCGGACAATGCGAAGGACATCTCTATCATAGACAGTGGGTATGTCCCTGTGGTGGATTGTGGGGAAGACAACCCTGTGGTTTACAGTGCAAAGGATGTCCCTGGCATGGGCAGTGGGGAGGAATTCACTGTGGTGGACAATGAGAAGGACTTCTCTGTAGTGGACAGTGAGGAGGACGTCCCTGTGGTGGACAGTGGAAAGGATGTCCCTATGGTGGACAGTGGGAAGAATGTCCTGTTTGTGGAGAGTGTGGAGGATATTCCTCTGGTGGACAATGAGAAGAATATCTCTGTTGTGGACATTTGTGACAATGTCCCTGTGGTGCAGAGGAGGACATCCCTGCGATGTACAATGGTGAGGATATACCTGTGGTGGACAGTGGAGAAGAATTCGCTGTGGTGGACAGTGGGGAGGACATCTTTTGTTGGACAGTGGGGAGAATGTCCCTGTGGTGGACAGTGGGGAGGACGTCCCTGTGGTCAAAAGGAGGACAACACTGTGGTGGACAATGCAGAGGACATTCCTGTGTTGGAGAGTAAATAAGATGTCCCTGTGGTGAAAAGTAGTAAGGATATCCCTCTTGTGGACAGTGAAAAGGATGCCATTTTGGTGGACAGTGGTAAGGAAGTCCCTGTGGTACAAAAGAAAACATCCTTGTAGTGGACAGTGGAAAAAAACATCCCTGTGTTAGACAGTGGGGTGCCCATCTCTGGAGTGGACTGTTCGAAAAACGTACCTGTAGTGGACAGTGGGAAGAACATCTCTGTGGTGACAGTTGGGAGAACATCTTTGAGGTGTACAGGAGGACTTCCCTTTGGTGGATAGTGGGGAGGACGTACCTGTGGTAGAAATTGGGTAGGACGTCCCAAAGGTGGACAGTGGGGAAAACTTCCATGTGTTTATCAGTGGTGAGGAGTTTCCTCTGGTAGACAGTGTGGTGGCTGTCTCTGTGGTAGACAGTGTGGCGGAGATTTCTTTGGTAGTCAATAGGGACAACACCATTGTAGTGGACAGTGGGGAGGATGTCCCTGTGGTGGACACTGGGTAGGATGTCCCTGTGGTGGATGTGGGGAGGATGTCCCTGTGGTGGAGAGTCAGGAGGACTTTCCTGTCATGGACAATGAGAGGACAACCCTGTGCTGGACAGTGAGGAGGAGGTTCTTGGGGTGCACAGGAGGATGTCCCTGTGATGGACATCTGTGTAGACATCTCTGTGGTGGACATTGAGGAGACCGTAACTTTGGTGAAAAGTCAGGAGGGCATACTTGTGGTGGACAGTGGGGAGGACATCCTTAAGGTGGACAGTGGGGAGGAGGTTTCTGTGGTGAACAATGGGTGGACATAAATGTGGTACATTGGAGGACATCCCTGTGGTGTACTGTGGTGTGGACATCCCTGTGGTGGACAGTGGGGAAGATGTCCCTGTGGTGGACAGTGGAGAGGATGTTTAGTGGTGCACAGGGAGACATCCTTGTGTTGGACAGTTGGGAGGACATTTCTGTGGTGGAGTGTGAGGACGATGTACCTGTGGTGGACAGTGGGGAGGACATCCCTAATGTGGACAGTGGGGAGGACTTCATGTGGTGGACAGTGGGAAGGCTGTTCCTGTGGTGTACAGTGGGGTGGACGTCAATGTGTTACAATGGAAGATGTACCTGTGGTGGAGTGTGGGAAGGACATCCCTGTGGTGGAAAGAGGGGAGGATATTCCTGTTTTGGACAGTGTTGAGAACATCTCTTTTGTGGACAGTTGGGTGGATGTACCTGTGGTGCACAGGAGTTCGTCCCTGTGGTGGAAGGTGGGGAGGATGCCCCTGTGGAGGACAGTGCTGAGGAAGTCCCCATGGTACATAGGAGGAAGTTTTTTTTTTTGGACAGTGGAAATGACGTCCCTGTGGAGGACATTGGGGATGAGTTCTCTGTTGTGGAGTGTGAGGAGGATATTTCTGTGGTGGACAGTGGGTAGGACATCCCTGTGGTGGACTCTTGGGGGAATTTTCTTTGGTTGACAGTGGGAAGCACATCTCTGTGGTAGACAGTGGGGAGGCCATTCCTGTGGTGGACCATGAGAAAAACATCCCTGTGGTGGACTGTAGGGAAGACTTGCCTGTGGGTGGACAGTTGGGAGGACATCCCTGTGGTGTTCAATGGGGACAATGCCTCTGTGGTGGACAGTGGGAAGGACATCTCTGTGGTACACAGGAGGACGTCTTTGTGGTGGATAGTGGCGAGGACATATTTGTAGTGGACAGTGAGTACAAAATCCCTGTGGAGTCCACAGGGGAGGATGTCCCTGTGGTCGACACTGGGGAGGATATCTCTGTGGTGGACAGTAAAAAGTACATCACTGAGTGGACAGTGGAGAGGATTTCTCTGTTGAGGAGAGTGAGGATGACGTGTCTGTGGCAGACATGATGGAGGATGTCCCTGTGGTGTACAGTGGGGTGGAGGTCCCTCTTGTATACATTGTGGAAGATTTCCCTGTTGTGGTCAGAGTTGAGGATGCCCCTGTGGAGGACAGTGTTGAGGAAGTTTCTGTTGTACATAGGAGGAAGTTACTGTGGTGGACTGTGGGAATGATGTCTCTGTGGTGGACAGTTGGGAGGACTTTCCTGTTGTGGACAATGAGGAGGACATTTCTGTTGTGGACAGTGGGGAGGACATCCCTGTGGTGGACTGTGAAGAAGACGTTTATTTTTTGCACAGTGGGGAGCATGACTCTGTGGTAGGGAGTGGAGAGGCCATGCCTGTTTTGGACCATGAGGAATACGGCCCTGTGGTGGACAGTAGGGAAGATTTCCCTGTGATGGACAGTGGGCAAGAATTCCCTTTGGTGGACAGTGGGGAGGACATCCATGTGGTGGACAGTTGGGAGGACATCTCTGTAGTGGACAGTGTGGAGGATGTCCCAGTGGTGGTCAATGGGATGGATGCCTCTGTAGTGGACAGTGGGGAAGACATTTCTGTTTTCCACAGGAGGATGTCTTTGTGGTGGACAGTGGTGAGGATGGCTTTGTGTTGGATAGTAGGTATGAAGTTCCTGTGGTGGACAGTGGTGAGGATGTCCCTGTAATGGACAGTGAGGAGGACGTGCCTGTTGTGGACACTTGGGAGAACTTCACTGTGGTGGACAGTAAGGAGGACATTTCTGTGGTGGACAGTGGGGAGGACATCCCTGTGGTGGACTGTGAAAAAGATGTTTATTTTTTGTACAGTGGGGAGCATGACTCTGTGGTAGGGAGTGGAGAGGCCATGCCTGTTGTGGACCATGAGGAATACGTCCCTGTGGTAGACAGTAGGGAAGATTTTCCTGTGATGGACAGTGAGCAAGAATTCCCTTTGGTGGACAGTAGGGAGGACATCCATGTGGTGGACTGTTGGGAGGACATTTCTGTAGTGGACAGTGTGGAGGATGTCCCAGTGGTGGTCAATGGGAAAAACTCCTCTGTAGTGGACAGTGGGGAGGACATTTCTGTGGTACACAGGAGGATGTCGTTGTGGTGGACAGTGGCGAGGATGTCTTTGTGTTGGATAGTAGGTATGTAGTTCCTGTGGTGGACAGTGGTGAGGATGTCCCTGTAATGGACAGTGAGGAGGACGTGCCTGTTGTGGACACTTGGGAGAACTTCACTGTGGTGGACCGTTAGGACATTCCTGTGTTAAACAGTCGATAGGACATCTCTGTGGTGGACAATGGTTAAAACATCCCTGTGATGGGCAGTGTGGTAGCCATCTCTGTGGTGGACAGTAGCAAGAATGTACCAGTGATGAACAGTGGGATGGACATCCCTGTGGTGGACATTGGGAAGGATGTCCTTGTGGTGGAGGGTGTGAAGGATGTCCCTGTGGTGGTAAGTGAAGAGGACACCCTGTGGTTGACAGTGGGGAGGACATCCCTGTTGTACACCCGTGTAATTCCTTGTGGTGGACAGTTGGAAGGACTTTCCTGTAATGGAATATGGGAAGGACATCCTTGTGTTGGACAGTGGAGAGGAGGTCCTTGTAATAGACAGTGGGGAGTATGTCTCTATGATGGAAGTGAAGAGAACGTTCCTGTGGTGGACAGTGTGAAGGATTTTCCAGTGTTGGAAAATGAGGAGGATAACTTTGTGGTGGACAGTTAAGAGGAGGTCCAAATGGTTGATGGTTGGGAGGACATCTCTATGGTGGACAGTGGGAAGGACTTTCCTGTGGTGGACAGTGGTGAGTATGCTCTATGGTGTACACTGGGGAGGACATCCCTGTGGTGGACAGTGAGGAGGATGTCCATGTAGTGGACACTGGGAAGAATGTTCCTGTGGTGGACAGAGGGGAGGATGCTCCTTTGGAGGACAGTGTTAAGGACATCTTTGTGGTACACAGTGGGAAGGATATCCCTGTTGTGGACAGTAGGGAGGATGTCGCTGTGGTGAACAGTCGGAGGAAGGGCCTGTCTTACACAAGAGGATGTCCCTTTGGTGGATAGTGTGAAGGTTGTCCCTGTGGTGAACAGTGGAGAGGATTTTTCTGTTGTGGACAGTGGGGAGAACATCACTGTGGTGCACAGTATTAAGTCCTCGTGGTGGAGAGTGGGGAAGATGTCGCTGTGGTGGACAGTGGGAGGATATCTCTTTGGTTCACAATGTGGAGGGTGTTCCTGTGGTGGTCAATAGGGAGGACACCTATCTGAAGGAAATTTGGGAGGATGTCTCTCTGGTACACAGGAGGGCATTTTTGTGGTGAACAGTGGTGAGGATGTTTTGTGGTGAACTGTTTAAAAATGTTTCTGTGGTGGAAAATGAGGAGGACGTACGTGTATAAATACCTAAGGAGAAAATCATGTTTATTACATGAGTTAAAGACAACTATTAGAGAGCAATAAACAGTAAATGCATGTTACTTGTGCAGTTTGAGTTAAGACGTGTTCTTTTGATTTTGTTATAAAGAGCATATTAGCTGGCCATGCATTGTTCTTTGTTATGTATACTATGTACAAATAAGTACCTGTATTGTAGCTAAAACGCATGACACAATGTAAGGCCGTTCCCATCTGTAAAAATACTCAAGGAGAAAAGCATGTGTACTACGTGAGTTAAAGACAATTAGAGAGCTAAAAACACAAAATATACATTACTTGTTTGAGTTAAGACGTGTTCTTTTCATTTTGGTATAAACAGTGTATAAGCCAGCCTTGCATTGTCCATTTGGTGAACAGTGGGAAAAACATTCCTGTGGTGGACAGTGTGTATAACATCCATGTG
Organism: Arvicanthis niloticus; assembly: GCF_011762505.2. Classification (NCBI taxonomy): domain Eukaryota; kingdom Metazoa; phylum Chordata; class Mammalia; order Rodentia; family Muridae; genus Arvicanthis; species Arvicanthis niloticus. The sequence goes on along the minus strand of NW_023045525.1, from coordinate 94,891 downwards.
GCAGACACTGGGGAGAATGTCCTTGTGGTGGACATTGGGGAGGACGTCCCTGTATTAGACAGTAAGGTGGATGACCCTCAGTGTACAGTATAGAGAATGTGCCTGAGTGGAGAGTGGGTAGGACATCCAAGTGGAGGACAGTGAGGAGGCCTTACCTGTGGTGGACAGTTGAAAGGACATAATTGTGGTGGACAGTGGGGAGAACATCACTAAGATGAACAATAGGGAGTACTTCCTTGTGGTGAACATTTTGAAGGACGTCCTTGTGGTGCACAGGAGGACATCCCAGTGGTGGACAGTGGTGAGGATTTCAGTAAAGTAGACAGTGAGAAGGATGTCCCTGTGTGATGGACAGTGGAGAGGACTTTTGTCTGGTGTAGAGTGAGGAGGAAATCCCTGTGGTGCACTGTAGAAAGGACATCCCTGTGTTGGACAGTGAGGAGGACGTATGGAGGTCGTCCCTGTGGTGGACAGTTTGGAGGACATCTGTGGGACACAATGAGGAGGAACTTGTATTGGTGTACAGTAGGATGTCCCTGTGTTGGACCATAAGGAAAATGTCCCTGTGTTGGACAGAAGGGAGGACACCTCTGTGGTGGACAGTTGGGAGGACATAACTGTGTTTCACCGATGGTCATCCCTGTGTTGGACAGTGGCGAGGATGTCCCTGTGGTGGCCACTGGGAAAAAACAACTCTGTACTGGAAAGTGTGGGATATGTCCATGTGGTGTTGAGGATGCTCCTTTGGAGGATAGTGGTGAGGAAGTCCCTGTAGTAAATAAGAGGACGTCCCTGTGGTGAATAGTGGGGATGATGTTCCTATGGTGGATAGTGGGGAGGACTTCCCTGTTGTGGATTGTGAGGAGGACATTTCTGTGGTTGACAGCAGAGAGGACATCCCTGTGGTGGACTTTTCTTTGGATGCCAGTAGAGAGCATGTCTCTGTGGTAGACAGTAGGGAGTTCACCCTTGTGGTGTACTGTGAAGAAGACACTTCTGTGGTGGACAGTGGGAAAGACTTCCCCGTAGTGGACAATGCAAAGGACATCTCTGTCATAGACAGTGGGTATGTCCCTGTGGTGGATTGTGGGGAGGACAACCCTATGGCTTACAGTGCAAAGGATATCCCTGGCATGGGCTGTGGGGAGGAATTCACTGTGGTGGACAATGAGAAGGACTTCTCTATAGTGGACAGTGAGGAGGACATCCCTGTGGTGGACAGTGGAAAGGATGTCCCTATAGTGGACAGTGGGAAGAAGGTCCTGGTTGTGGAGAGTGTGGAGGATATTCCTCTGGTGGACAATGGGAAGAATATCTCTGTTGCGGACATTTGTGACAATGTCCCTGTGGTGCAGAGGAGGATGTCCCTGTGATGTAAAGGGGTGACCACATACCTGTGGTGGACAGTGGGGAAGACTTTACTTTGGTGGACAGTGGGAAGGGCGTCTTCTTTTGGACAGTGGGGAGAATGTCCCTGTGGTGGACAGTGGGGAGGACGTCCCTGTGGTCAAAAGGAGGACAACACTCTGGTGGACAGTGAAGAGGACATTCCTGTGTTAGAGAGTAAATAAGATGTCCCTGTGGTGAAAAGTATTGAGGATATCCCTCTGGTGGACAGTGAAAAGGAAGTCCCTGTGGTACAAAAAACATCCCTGTAGTGGATAGTGGAAAAAACATTCCTGTGTTTGACAGTGGGGTGCCCATCTCTGGAGTGGACTGTTTGAAAAACGTACCTGTAGTGGACAATGGGAAGAGCATCTCTGTTGTGGACAGTTGGGAGGACATCCTTGAGGTGTACAGGAGGACTTCTCTTTGGTGGATAATGTGGAGAACGTACCTGTGGTAGAAATTGGGGAGGACATGCCAAAGGTGGACAGTGGGGAAATCTTCCCTGTGTTTAACAGTGGTGACGAGGAGGTTTTTGATGTAGACTGTGGGGTGGATATCTTTGTGGTACACAGGAGGATGTGCTGTGGTAGACAGTGGAAAGAATAGCCCTGTGGTGGACAGTATGGAAAACGTCCCTGTGGTGAACAGTGGGAAGGATGTCCCTGTAGTGGACAGTAGGGAGTGCATCCCTGTGGTGGACAGTGGGAAGGATATCCCTGTGGTTGACTGTTGGGAGGATGTTTCTGTGGAGGACACTGGGAAGTATGGGACTGTGGTGGACAGTGAGAAGGACATTTCTCTGGTTGACAGTGGGGAGGACAGCCCTGTGATGAACAGAAGAAATGACGTCCCTGTGGTTGACCGTGGGGAGGATATTTCTGTGGTGAACAGTGGGACAAATGGGCCTGTGGTAGACAGTTAGGAGGATGTCCCTCTAGTGGACAGTGGGAAGAACTTTCCTATGGTGGACAGAGTAAAGGACATCTCTGTGGTGGACAGTAGGGAGGACGTCCATGTGATGGACTTTGGGGAGGATAACAGTGTGGTGGTCAGTGTGGAGGATGCCTTTTTGGTGTACTTTTTGGTGTACTTTTTGGTGCCTTTTTGGGGAGGACGTCCCTGTGGTGGACCGTGGAGAGGAAGCCCCTGTGGTGGAGAGTGGAACAAAATTTACAGTGGTGGACAGTGGGGAGGATGTCCTTGTGGTTTCCAGGAGACTGACACTGTTGTGGACAGTTGGGAGGACATCCCTGTGGTGGAGAGTGCAGAGGATATCAGTGTGGTGGTCAGTGGGGAGGATGCCCCTTTTGTATACAGTGTGGAGGATGTTACTGTCGTGAACAATGGTGAGATCGTTTCTTTGGTGTACATTGTTCAGAATGTCCCTGTTGTGAACAGTGGAGAGGAAGCCCCTGTGGTTGACAGTGGAAAGAAATTTACTGTGGTGGACAGTTGGAAGTACATCCTTCTGGTGGGTTGTGGGAAGGACTTCCCAATAGCGGTTAGTGTGGAGAATGTTCCTGTGGTGGTCAGTCCAGAGGACATCTCTGTGGTAAACAGTGTGAAGATATCCTGTGATGGACAGTGGGAGGTCCTAGTGGTGAACAGTGGCAAGCAATTCCATGTTGTGGACAGTAGAAAGCAAGACCCTATGGTGGACAGTGGGGAGGACACCCCTGCAGTGGTCAATGATAAGCACATGCTTGTTTTACACAGGAGGCCTTCCCTGTGATGGACATTGGGGAGGATATCCCTGTGGGGGACATTGGAGAAGATGTCTCTGTGGTGGATAGTGGAAAGAACATACCTGTGGTGGATAGTGGAATAAACGTCCCTGTGTCAGACAATAGGAAACACGTTTCTCTGGTGGACAGTGAGGAGGATATCTCTGTTTTGGACTGTGGGGAGCACATCTCTGTGTTGGACAGTGGGGTGGATATCCCTGTGGTAGACTGTGGATAGGACATCCCTGTGGTTGGGAATGGAGAATACATCTCTGTGGTAGACAGTGGGGGTCATTTTTGTGGTGCACAGTAGGATGTGCCTGTGGTGAACAGTGGAGAGGATATCTCTGTTGTGGACAGTGAGGAGGACGTACCTGTGGTCGACAGTGGGTAGGATGTAACTGTGGTGGACATTGGGGAGGATGTTTCTAAAATGTACAGTGGGGAGGACTTTCCTGTGGTGGACAGTGGGGAGGAGGTTTCTGGGATGGATCATGGGGTGGATATATCTGTTGTACACAGAAGTACATACCTGTGATAAACAGTGGAGAGAATGTCCCTGTGATGGGCAGTAGGGAGGACATTCCTATGGTGGACAGTGGAAAAAACATCTATGTGGTGGACAATGGGGAGGATGTCCTTGTGCACAGGAGGACATTGCTTTGGTGGACAGTGGGGAGGAAGTCCCTGTGGTGGTCAGTGGGAAAGACGCCTTTGTGGAGGAAAGTGGGGAGGATGACCCTGTGGTAAACAGTGAAAGGATGTCTCTGTGGTGGACAGTGGGGAGGATTTTTGGTGGTGGACAGTGGAGAGGACATCTCCTTTGTACACAGGAGGACATCTTTGTGGTGGGCAGTGGTGAGGACATCCTTTAGTGGAGAGTTTGAAGGATGATTCTGTGGTGGAAAGTGAGGAAGATTTACCTGTATAAATACAGAAGGAGAAAATCATGTGTAGTACCTGAGGTAAAGACAACTATTAGAGAGCTGAAAACACTAAATGCATGTTACTTGTGCAGTTTGAGTAAAGACATATTCTTCTGATTTTGCTATAAACAGTGTATTAGCTGCCCATACTTTGTTTTTTGTTTTGTATACTATGTACAAACAAGTACCTGTATTGCAGCTAAAATGCATGATACAATGTAAGGCAGTTCCCGTCTGAAAAATACCGAAGGAAAAAAGCATGTGTAATAAGTGTGTTAAATACAACTATTAGAGAGCTGAAAACATTATATGCATGTTACTTGTGCAGCTTGAGTTAGGACTTGTTCTTTTGATTTTGGTATAAACACTGCAGTAGCCATCCAAACTTTGTCCTTTTTGTATACATTTACAAATAAGTACCTGTATTGCAGCTAAAATGCATGATACAGTTTAAAGCAGTACCTGTCTTTATAAATACAAAACAGAAAAGAATGTGTACTGCTTGAGTTAAAGACAAGTATTAGAGAGCCGAAAAGACTAAATGCATGTTTCTTGTGCAGTTTGTGTTAAGATGTGTTATTTTGATTTGGGAATAAACACTGTAGTAGCTGGCCAAGCATTGTTCATTTTTTTGGTATACAAATTACAAATAAGTACCTATATTGCAGCTAAAATATATGATACAATGTGAGGCAGTTCCCATCTGTAAAAATACCCAAGAGGGAAAGCCTGTGTACTATGTGAGTTAAATACAAGTATTAGAGAGCTAAAAACACAAAATGCAGGATACTTGTGCAGTTTGCTGTGGTGGACAGTGGGTATGACATCCCTGTGGTGGAGACTGAGAAGGATGTCCTTGTGGTAGACACTGGGGAGGACATACCTGTGGTGGACAGTAAGGTTGCCATTTATAAGTGGACAGTAAGGAGGACATCCCTGAGTGAAGAGTAGTGAGGACTTCCATGTTGAGGAAAGTGAACAGGACATCACTGTGGTTGACAGTTGGGAGTATGTCTTTGTGATGGACAGTGGGGGGACTTCCCTGTTGTAGAGAGTGAGAAAGACATCCTTGTTGTAAACAGTGGAAAGAACATCCCTGGGGTGGACAGTGGGGAGGACATCCTGGTGGTGGACAGTGGGGAGGACATTCCTTGTGGTGCACAAGAGGAACAATAAAAAATATCCCTGTGGTGGACAATGCAGAGGACATCTATGTGGTGGAAATTGAAAAGGGCGTCACTTGGTTGGACATTGAGGAGGACATCCCTGTGCTGGAAAGTGGAAAGGACATTCCTGTGGTGGAGAGTGGAAAGGAGGTTTTGGTGTAGGTCCATGGGGAAGATGTCCCTGTGGTGTACAGTGGGAAGCATTTTCCTGTGGTGAACAATGGGGACGATGTCCTTGTGATTGACAATGAGGAGGACATACATATGTTGGACAATAGAGAGGAAGTCTTTGCGGTGGACCTTGGGGAGTATGTCACTATGGTGGACAGTGGGGAGGACAATTCTGTGGAGGACAGTGAAAAAAAGTCACTGTGTTGTACAGTGGGGAGCATGTCACTGTGTTGTACAGTGGGGAGGATGTCCCTGTATTGAACAGTTGGAAGAATATCTTTGTGTTTTACAATGAGGAGGACATCCTTGTGATCATCAGTGGAAAGGATGACCCTGTGGTGGACAGTGGGTAGATGTCCCTGTGGAGGAAGTGGGTAGATATCCCTGTGGTAAACAGTGGGGAGGAGGTCATTGTGGTGGACAGTGGGGAGGCCATCCCTGTGGTAGACAGTGGTGAGGATTTCACTGTGCTGGACAGTTGGTAGGAGGTCCTTGTGGACTGTGGGGAGGACAGATCTTCTTCAGACAGTGCGAGGATGTCTTGTGATGCACATGAAAATGTCATTTTGGTGCACAGTGGCAAGTATGTTTATGTGCTGGACAGTGGAAAGCAAGACCATATGGTGCACAGTGGGTAGGATGCCCCTTTGGTGGAGAGTGAGGACGATGTATTTGTGGTGAAAAGTGAAAAGAACATACCTGTGGTGGGCAGTGTGGAGGACGTCACTGTGACAAACAGTGGGAAATATGTTCCTGTGGTGGACAATGGGGAGGACATCTCTGTTTTGGACAGTGGAAAGGACGTCCCTGTGGTGGACTGTATAGAGGAAGTCCCTGTGGTACACAGGAGCATGTCCTTGTGTTGGACAGTGGGGAGGACATAGCTGTGTTGGACAGTGGGGTAATGTCCCTGTGGTGGACAGTGGAAAGTATGTCTCTGGGTGGACACTGGGGATGACATCTCTGTGGTGGACAGTGAAGAGGAAGTCCTTGGGGTGCACAGGATATTCTTGTGGTGGACAGTGGTAAGGACATCTCTGTGGTAGACAGTGAGGAGGACATACCTGTGGTGGACAGTGGAAAGGATGTGCCTGTGGTGATAGTGGGGTGGACATCTTTAAGATGGACAGTGGGGAAGACTTCCCTGTAGTGGACTGTGGGGAGGACATTTCTGTGATGGACAGTGGGGTGGATGTATCTGTGGTAGACAAGAGGATGTCCCTGTGGTGGACAGAGTGAAGAATGTCCCTGTTGTGAACAGTGGGGAAGACATCTTTGTCTTGTACAGTGTGAAGGACTTGTTTGTGGTGATCAGAGGGGTGGATGCCCTGTGGTGGAGAGTGGGGAGGACATCCCTGTGGTAGAGAGTGGGGAGGAGTTTCTGTGTTGGACTGTGGGAAGGATGTCCCTGTGGTGGACAGTGGGGAGGAAGTTTCTGTGTTGGACAATGGTGTAGATGTCTCTGTGGTACACAGGAGGAAGTCTCTGTGGTGGACAGTGGAGAGAATATCCCTGTGGTGGACAGTAGAAAGGACATCACTGTGTTGGACAGTGGGAAGGATGTCCCTGTGCTTGACAGTAGAAAGGATATCCCTGTGGTGGGCAGTGGAGAGGACGTCTCTGTGGTAGACAAAAGAGAGAACGTTTCTTTGGTGGACAGGGTCGTATATCTCTGTTGTGGACAGTGGGGAGGAAATCCTTGTGGTGCACAGGAGGACATCGCTGTGGTGAACACTGTTGAGGACATCTCTGTAATGGACAGCGAGAAGGACATACCAGTGGTGGAAAGTTAGGAAGACGTCTTTGTGGTAGACAGTGGGGAGGACATCTCTGTGGTGGACAGTGAAGAGGACATCATTGTTGTGCACAGGAGAACATTCTTGTGGTGAACAGTGGTATGGACATCTCTTTGGTGGACAGTGAGGAGGACATACATGTGGTGCACAGTGGAGAGGACATCTTTAATATGGACAGTGGGAAGGACGTTTCTGTGTTGGACAGCGGGGTAGAAGTCTCTGAGGTACACAGGAGGCCGTCCCTGTGGTTGACAGTGGAGAGAATATCCCTGTGGTGGACAGTAGAAAGGACATCCCTGTGGTGGACAGTGTGAAGGATGTCCCTGTGGTTGACAGTAGAAAGTATATCCCTGTGGTGGACAGTGGGAAGGCCTTTCCTGTGGTGGATGTTGAGGAAGATGTCCCTGTGTTGGACAGTGGAAACCATATTCCTCTGGTGGACTGTGGATAGGACATCTCTGTGGTGGAAAGTGGGAAAGATATCACTGTGGTGCACAGTGGAAAGAAGGCCCCTTTGATGGATGGTCAGGAAGATGTCCCTGTGGTGGACAGTGGAGAGATCATTTTTTGTGGTGGACAGTGGGAAGGACATTTCTTTGATGGACAGTGGTGTAGACATTTCGGTGGTGCTCAATGGGGAGGACACAACTGTGATGGACAGTGGAAATGACCTTTTTTGGTGGACAGTGGGGGGACGTTTCTGTGTTGTACAGTGGGGAGAATATATCATTGCTGGAAAGTGGGGAAGACATCTCTTTTGTTGACAGTAGAAAAACATCTATTGGGGACAATGGGTGGACTTTGCTGTGGGGCACAGGAGTTCATCCCTGTGGTGGACAGTGGGAAGATATCTCTGTGAAGGACAGTGTGGTGGGTCTACCTTAGGTCAGCAGTGTAGAGGACTTCTGTCTGGTAAACAGTGAAAAGGACATCTCTGTGGTGGACACTCAGAAAGATTTTCCTGTGATGTACAGTGGGGAGGACACCTTTTTGCTGGACAGAGGGAATGATATCTCTCTGGTGGACAGTGGGAATGTTGTCCCTGTGGTAGACAGTGGAAAATTTGTCCCTGTGGTAGACACTGGGGAGTACGTTTTTCTGGTGGACAGTAAGGATGATATCCCTGAGGTAGACAGTGGGGAGGACTTCCCTTTTGCACACAGTCAAAATTACGTCCTTGTGTTGGACAGTGGGGAAGACTCCTGTGGTAAACCGTATCGAGAACTTCCTTGTTCTATACAGTGAGGATGACATCCTTGTGGTTGACAGTGGCGAGGACGCCCCTGTGGTGGACAGTGGAGAGAAGGTGCCTGTGGTGGACTGTATGGAGGATGTCCCTGTGGTAAACAATGGGGAGGATATCTCTGTGGTAGACAGTGAGTTAGTTGTATTCTATGTAAACAGTGTGGAGGACTTTCCTTTGGTGGACAATGAGGAGGATGTTCCTATGGTGGACAGTGGGGAGGACTTCCTCCTTGTGGACAATGAGAAAAAATTCCTGTGGTTGACAGAGGGAAGGACGTCCCTGTAGTAGACAGTGGGGAAGATTTCAGTGTGGTGGACAGTTGGGCAGATGTCCTTGTGGTGAATATTGGCGAGAATGTTCCTGTGGTGAAGAGGAGGAAATCCTTTTGGTGGACAATAAAGAGTATGACACTTTGGTGGACAGTGTGGAGAATGTCACAGTGGTAGACAGTGGGGAGGATGTCCCTGAGGTAGACAACTATCAGAGCGGGGAAAACATTAAATGCACGTTACTTTTGCAGTTTAAGTTAAGGTGTGTTCTTTGATTTTGGTATATACACTGTAGGAGCCAGCCAAGCATTGGGTTTTTTTTTAATATACTATGTACAAATAAGAACTGTATTGCAGCTAAAACACATGATACAATGTAAGGCGGTTCCTGACTGTAAAAATACCCAAGGAGAATAGCATGTGTAATAAGTGCGACAAATACAACTATTAGAGAGCTGAAAATACTAAATGCAAGGTACTTGTGCAGTTTGAGTTAAGACGTGCTCTTTTGATTTTGGTATAAACACTGTAGTAGCCAACCAAGCATTGTTCATTTTTTTTGTATTCCATGTACAAATAAGTACCTGTATTCCAGCTAAAATGCATGATACAATGTAAGGCAGTTCCTGACTGTAAAAATACCCAAAGAGAAAAGCATGTGTACTACCTGAATGAAAGACAACTATTAGAGGGCAGAAAACACTAAATTCATGATACTTGTGAAGTTTGAGTTAAGACCTGTTCTTTTGATATTGATATAAACACTGTAGTAGCTGGCCAAGCATTGTGCTTTGTTCTCTATATCATGTACACATAAGTACAGGTATTGCAGCTAAAAGACATTATACAATGCAAGGCAGTTCCTCATGTGTACTACATGAGTTAAACACAACTATTAGAGAGCTGAAAACACTAAATGCACATTACTTGTGTGGTTTGAGTTTAGACGTGTTCCTTTGGTTTTGGTATAAACACTGTGTAAGTTGTCCATGAATTGTCCCTTTGGTGGACAGTGGAAAGGAAATCACTTTGGTGAACAGTGGGTATGAAGTCCCTGTGGTGGAATGTGGGAAGGATGTCTCTGTGGTGGACTCTGGGGAAAAGGTCCCTGTGGTGGACCATAAGTAGGACGTCCCTGAGTGGACAATAGGAAAAACTTCCATGTTGAGGTCAGTGAGGAGGACGTCCTTTTGGTGGACAGTGTGGAGGACGACTAGTGGTGGTCAATGGGGAGGACACCTCTGTGAAAGAAAGATAAAAGGACGTCTCTGTAGTACACAGGATGATGTTTTGTGGTGGACAGTGGGGAAGACGTATCTGTGGTGGAATGTGAGGACAACATATCAGTGGTTGACTGAGGAGAGGACATAGGTGGGGGATAATGGAGAGGACTTTCTGGTGGTGCAAATAATACATCTCTGTGATGGACAATAAGAAGGATGTTCCTGTGGTGGACACTGGGAAGAATGTCTCTGTGGTGGACAGTGGAAAGTACATCTCTGTGGTGGACAGTAGTTATGACGTGCCTCTGGTGGTCAAAGGAAAGGATGTTTCTTTTGTGGACAGTGAGGAGGACGTCCCTGTGGTAGATAGTGTCAAGGATGTCCCTGTGGAATAAAATGAAGAGGACATCTCTGTTGTGGACAGTGGTGTGGACATCCCTGTTGTGCACAGGAGAATTACCCTGTGGTGCACAATTCGGAAGATGTTTCTGTGATGGACAATGGGAAGGAAGTCCCTGTGGTGGACAGTGGGAAGGATGCCCTTGTGGTGAACAATTGTAAGGATGTCCTTGTGATACACAGGAGGACGTTCCTGGGGTGGAGAGTGAAGAAAACATCACTGTGGTGGACAGTAAGGTGGACATGTCTTTGGTGGATGGTGGGACACATGTACTTGTGGTGCACAGTAGGGAGAATATCCCTGTGGTGGACAGAGGGAAGGATATCCATGTGATGGACATTAGAGAGGACATCTCTGTTGTTTCCAGGGGGAGGATGTCCATGTTGTGAACAGTGCAGAGGATGTCTCTGTTGTCTACATGTGTATGACACTGTGGTGGACAGTGTGGAGGACATTTTTGTGGTGGTCATTGGGGAGGGTGCACCTGTGGTGAACAGAGGGAAGAACATCCTTGTGGTACACAGGAGCACATCACTGTTGTGGAATGTGTGGAGAATGTCTCTGTGGTTTAGAGTTTGGAGGACATCTCTGTTGAGGACAGTGGGGATGACATATCTTTGATGGACAGTGTGTAGGATAGCCATATGTGGACTCTGGGGAGGATTTCTCTCTAGTGGACAGTGAGGAGGACATCTCTTTGATGGACAGTGTGGAAGATGTCTAGTGGAGGTCAATGGGGAGGACACCTCTGAGGAGGAAAGATGAAAGGACGTCTCTGTGGTACACAGTGGGACATATTTGTGCTGGAGTGTGGTGTGGATGACTTCGTGGTGGGCAGTGGGGAATACATATGTTGAGAAAAGTGAGGACTTACCTGTGGTTCACTGTGGGGAGGACATCTGTGGGAGAAAATGGGGAGGACGTTGTGGTGATGCACAAGAGTTCATCCCTTTTTTGCATGGAAAGCAAAACGTCCCTGTGGTGGACATTGGGGAGGACATCTCAGTGGTGGAGAGTTGGGAGGATGTAACTGTGTTGCACAGGAGGTCATCTCTGTGGTGGATAGTGGAGAGCATGTTTTGTGGTGGACAGTAGAAAAAACATCTCTGTACTGGAAAGTGTGGAGGACTTCCATGTGGTGGTCATTGTTGAGGATGCCCCTTTAAAGTACAGTGGTGGGGAAGTCCCTGTGGTACATAGGAGGAAGTCCATGTTGTGTACAGTTGGGATGATGTACCTGTGGTGAACAGTGGGGAGGACTTCTCTGTTGTGGACAGTGAGGAGGACATTTCTGTGGTGGACAGTGGGGAGGAATTTGCTGTGGTGAAGAGTAGGGAGCACTTCTCTGTGGGAGACAGTTGAAAGTCATCCCTGTAGTTGACAGTGAGGAAAGTGTTTCTGTGGTGGACAGTGGAGAGGACATCACTGTGGTGTACAGTGGAAAGGACATCCCTGTGGTAGACAGTGGGGAAGATGTCCCTGTGGTGGACAGTGGAAAGGACATCCCTGTGGTAGACAGTGGGGAGGATGTCCCTGTTGTGGACAGAGTGGAGGACATCCCTATTGTGCATTGGAGGACATACTTATAGTGCACAGATGGAAGGACATTACTGTGGTGGACAGTGAGGAGGATATTCCTGTGGTCGACAGTCGATAGGATGTCCCTGTGAAGGACAGTGGGAAGGACAATACTGTTGTGGACAATGGGGAGAACACCCCTGTGGTGGACAATGGGGAGGATGTCGCTGTGGTACATAGGAGGATGACACTGTGTTGGACAGTTAGGATGATATCCCTGTGTGGACAGTGGGGAGGACATCCTTTTTGTGGACAGTGAGGAGGACATTTCTCTGCTGGACAGTGTTGAGAACATTTTTGTTGTGGACAGTGGGGAGGATGTCCCTGTGGTGGAGATGGGGAGGATATCCCTTTGGTGGAAAATGGGAGAACATCAATGTAGTAGACAAGGTATATGATGTCCCTGTAGTGGTCAGTGGGAGGATATTCCTGTGGTAGACAATGGGTATGATGGACCTGTGGTGGACAGTGGGATGACATCCCTGTGGTACACATTGGGTTTGATGTCCCTGTAATGGAGAGTAAGGATGAGTGTCCACCACAGAGACGTCACTGTAGGGAAAATTGGGGCGGGTTTCACTGTGCTGGACAGTGGAGCGTACGTCCTTGTGTACAATGGCACTCAAGAGGAAGTCCCTGTGGTGGACAATTGGGTGAATGTCACTGTGTTGGACAGTTTGGAGGACATCTCTGTGGTAAACAGTGGGGAGGATGTCCTGTGGTGCACAGGACGATGTCCCTGAGAGGCACATTGGGGAGCACTATACTGTGGTGGACACTGGGGAGGATGCCCCTGTGGTGGCCAGTAGCAAAGACTCCCTGTGGTACACAGGAGACCATCCCGGTGTTGGACAATGGGGAGGAGGTCTCTGTGGTATACAGTGGGGAGGAGTTCTTTGTGGTGGACACTGGAAAGAACTTACTTGTGGTGGACAGTGGTGAGGACATCCCTGTGACAGACAGTGGAAAATATGTCCCTGTGGTGGACAGTGGGGAGGACATACCTGGGGTGGACAGTGGAGAGAACATACCTGTGGTGGACAGTTTGGAGGATGTCACTAATGTGGAAAGTGGGGAGGATTTCCTGTTTGTGGACTGTGGGGATGATGTATCTGTGGTGGACAGTGGTGCACAAGTCACTGTGGTACAAAGGAGAACATACCTGGGGTGGACAGTGGGGAGAATGTTCCTGTGGTGCACAGTGGGGAAGATGGCACTGTGTTGGACCATGGGAAGGACGACATCCCAGTGGTGGACAGTGAGGAAAATGTCCTTCTGGTGCACAGGAGGATGTCCCTGTGGTGTACAATGGGGAAGACATCCCTGTGTTGGACAGTGAGGAATTTGTACCTGTGGTGAACAGTGGGAAGGATGTCCCATTTGTGGGCAGTGGGAAGGACATCCCTGTTGTGGACACTGGGGAGGACATCCTGGTGGTGGACAGTAAGGAGAATGTCCCTGAGGTGGACAGTGGAGAGAACTTCCCTGTTGTAGACAGTGAGGAGGATGTCCCTCAGGTATACAGTGAGGAGGTATTCTCTGTTGTGGACAGTAGGGAGAACATGCCTGTTGTGGACAGTACGGAAGAGGTCCCTGTGGTGGACAGTGGGGAGAATATGCCTTTGGAAAACAGTGGTATTTTCCTGTGGTGGACAGTGAGGTATCTGTACCTTAGGGAAAAAGTGTGAAGGACTTCCCTCTGGTGAACAGTGAGGACAGCCATGTGGTAGACAGTGAGGATGAAATACCTGTGATGGACTGGGGAAAGGATTTCATTGCGAGGACAGTAGGGAGGATGTTCTCGTATTGTACAGTGGGGAGGACGTTCCTGTGGTACACAGGAGGACGTCCCTGTGGTGGACGATAAGAAGGACATCCCTTTGTTGGACAGTAAGGAGGATAACTCTATGGTGGATAGTGGGAAGGACATCACTGTGGTGGACAGTTGGGAGGATGTTCTTGTGGTGAACATTGGGAAGAACGTTCTTGTGGTGGACAGTGGAGAGGACATTCTTGTTGTGGACACTGGGGAGGAATTTCCTGTGGTTGACAGTGAGAAGGATGTCTGTGTTGTGTATAGTGAGGAGGATATCTCTTTGTTTCAAAGGAGGACATCTTTGTGGTGGGCAGTGGGGAAAGGTCTCAGTGTTGGACATTGGAGAGTAGGTTGATGTGGTGGACACTGGAAAGAACTTCCTGTAGTGGACAGTGAAGAGGACACCCCTGTGGTGAACAGTGGGGAGGATGTCCCTGTGGTGGACTGTTGGGAGGAAGTCCCTGCGGTGGAGAGTGGGAAGAATGTTCTTGTGGTGGACAGTGGGGAGGACAACCTTGTGATGGAGAGTGAAGAGGACGTTCTTTGTTGTGGACAGTGTGGAGGAATTCCCTGCGGTTGAAAGTTAGGAGGACATATATATGGTGTACAATGGGGAGATCATCTCTGTTGTAAACTGTGTTAAGGACATCAAACTTTTAGGTATGAGGACATCCCTGTAGTAGACAGTGAAGGGGACTTCTGTGTTTTGGACAGTGAGGAGGATGTCTCTTTGTTGCAAAGGAGGACATCTTCGTGGTGGACAGTGGGGAGGAAGTTTCTGTCTTGGACAGTGGGGAGTATGATTGTGTGGTGGACAGTGAAGATGATTTCTTGTAGTGGTCAGTGAAGAGGATGTCCCTGTGTTGGACATTGGGGAGAATGTCCCTGTCATGGCCATTCGAAAAAACATTGCCATGGTGGAGTGTTGGGAGGTAATATCTGTAGTGGACAGTGGGGAGGATGTCCTTGAAGTGCACAGGAGGACATACCTGTGGTGGACAGTGATGAAGAAATCTCTGTGGTGGACAGTGGAAAGGACATCCCTGTGGAGGACAATGGGGTGGATGTCCCTGTGGTGGACAGTGGGAAGGATGGGCCTGTTGTGGAAAGTGAAGAGGACATCCCTAAGTTGGACAGGGAGAAGGAATTCCCTGTGGTTGACAGTGGGGAGTATGTTTCTGTGGTGGACAGTGGGAAGGAGGTCATTTGTGTGGACAATGTGGAGGATGTCCCTTTGGTGGTTAGTGTTCAGGACACCCTTGTAAAGTACAGTGGTAAGGAAGTCCCTATGGTACATAGGAAGATGCTGCTATGGTGGTCAGAAGGGAAGAAGTTTCTGTGGTGGACAGTGGGGAGAACTTCTCTGTTGTAAACATTGAGGAGGACATTTCTGTGGTGGACAGTTGGAGGATGTCCCTGTGATGGACAGTGGGAAGGTTGTACCTCTGGTGGATAGTGGGGTGGATTTACCTGTGGTAGACATGGGTAGGAAGGGCCTGTGGTGGACAGTGAAGAGGATGTCCCTGTGGTGGATAATGGGGGTTGACATTGTTGTGGTGCACTTGAGAATGTCCTTGGGGTGGAAAGTCAGCTAGACAATACTGTAGTGGACATTGGGAAGGACTTACCTGTGTAGGACATTGGGAGGATATCCCTGTGGTGGACAGTGGAGAGGACATCCCCTTGGTAAACAGTGGTGAGGATATTCCTTTGGTGGACAGTGAGGTGGGTGTCCCTTAGGTAATCAGTGTGAAGGACTTCCCTCTGGTAAACAGTGAGGAGGACGTCCCTGTGGTGGAGACTTGGGAAAATTTCCCTCTAGTAGACAGTGAAAAAAATATCTCTGTGGTGGACAGTGCATAGGATTTCAGTGTCGTGGACAGTGGGGAGGATGTTCCTGTATTGCACAGGAGGACATCCCTGTGGTGGACAATAAGGAGAACGTCCCTGTGGTGGTCAGTGCAAAGGATATCTTGGGGTGGACATTGAGGAGGACATCTCTGTTTTGGTAAGTGTGGAGGACTTCCTCGTGGTGGTCAGTGGGGAGGACATGCCTGTGGTGGATACGGGAGAGGAAGTCCCTGTGGAACATAGGAGTACATCCCTGTGTTGGACAGTGTGCAGGATATCCTTGTTGTTTACAGTATGGAGGACATCTCTGTGGTGGTCCGTGGGGAGGACATAACTTTGGTGGACTCTGTGGAGGATCTTTCTGTGGTGGACAGTGTGGAGGACTTACCTGTGGTGGTCAATGGGGAGAACACCTCAGTGGAGGAAATTGGGGAGTACATCTCTGTGGTACACAGGAGGACGTCTTTATGGTCAACAGTGGAAAGGATGTCTCTGTGGTGGACAGTGGGAATATGACCCTGTGGTTGACTGTCAAAAAACTCTATGATGTACAGTGGAAAGGATGTCACCATAGTGGCCAGTAGGGAGGACATCTCTATATTAGAGTGTTGGGAAAAAAATCTCTGTAGTGGACAGTGGAGAGGACTTCCTTGTAGTGTGCAGGAGGACATACCTTTGTTGGACAGTGATGAGGAAATCTCTGTGGTGGACAGTTGAAAGGACATCCCTATGGTGGACAGTGGGGAGAATGTTCTTCTGGTGGACATTGGGGAGGATTTTTGTGGTGGACAGTGGGGAGGACATTGCTCTGGTACACAGGAGGACATCTTTTTTGTGAACAGTGGAGAGGACATCTTTATATGTAGAGTTTGAAAGATGTTTCTCTGGTGGAAACTGAGGAGGACATACCTGTATAAATATGGAAGGAGAAAGTCAAGTGTAGTACCTGAGTTAAAGACAACTATTAGAGAGCTGAAAACACTAAATGCAGGATACCTTTGCAGTTTGAGTTAAGACATGTTCTTCTGATTTTGGTATAAACAGTGTATTAGCCGCCCACACATTGGTTTTTGTTTTGTATACTATGTACAAATAAGTACCTGTATGGCAGCTAAAATTCATGATACAATGTAAGGCAGTTCCCATCTGTAAAAATACCCAGGGAGAAAAGCATGTGTAGTATGTAAGTTAAACACAACTACTAGAGATCTGAAAACACTAAATGCATGTTACTTGTGCAGTTTGAGTTGAGAGCTGTTCTTTTCATTTTGGTTTAAACACTGTTCTAGCCGACCAAGATTTGTGCTTTGTTTCGTATACGATGCACACAAAAGTACAGGTATTGCAGTTAAAATGCATGATACAATGAAAGGCAGTACCTGTCTGTATAAATAAAAAAAAGAAAAGCATGTGTACTACCCGAGTTAAAGGCAAGTATTAGAGAGTGGAAAAATTAAATGGACGTTTCTTATTTCTTTGAGTTAAGTCATGTTCTTTTCCTTTTTAAAAAAAACACAGTATTAGCCAGCCATGCATTGGTCTTTGATGGAAAGTGGTAAGGACATTACTTTGGTGGACAGTGTGTATGACATCCCTGTAGTGGACAGTTGGGAGGATGTTTCTGTGGTGGACACTGGGGAGGAGGTCCTCGTGGTGAACAATAAGGAGGACGTCCATGACTTGACAATGGGGAGGTCTTCCATGTTGACGATAGTGAGAAGGATATTCCTATCATTGACAGTGGAGACGACATCCCTGTGGTGGACAGTGGGGAGGATTTCCCTATTGTGGACAGTGAGGAGGACATCCTTGTTGTGGACATTAGAAAGGACATATCTGTGGTGGACAGTGGAGAGGACCTTATTGTGGTGGACAGTGGGGAGGATTTCAGTGGTATGGACAGTGGGGAGGACATCCTTGCAGTGGAAAGTGGGGAGGAAGTTCCTGTGGTACACAGGAGGATGACCCTGTGGTGGACAATAAGGAGGAGGACCCTTTGGTGGACAGTGCAGAGGACATCACTGTGGTGGACAGTGAAGAGGACATCCCTGTAGTAAACAGTAGAAAGATGTCACTTTGGTGGACAGTGGAAAGGTTGATTCTGTGGTGGACAGTGAAGAGTATATCCCTGTGGTGGAAAGTGGAAAAGATGTCCACGTTGTGAACAGTGGTGAGGACATCTCTGTGGTGGACTCTGAGGAGGATGTACCTGTGGTGGACAGTGGGAAAACGTACCTGTTGTAAACAGTGGGAAGGACGGCCTTAAGTGGACAGTGGGGAGGACATCACTGTGATGGACAGTGGGGAGGACATTTCTGTTGTAACCAGTGGAGTGGACCTCTCTCTGATACACAGGAAGACATCTCTGTGTTAGACAGTAGTGAGAATGTTCCTGTGGTGGACACTGAAAATGACATCACTGTGGTGGACCATGGGAAGGATGTCAGTGCTTTAGACAGTGGGAAGGATGTCCCTGTGATGTACAGTGAGGAGGATGGGCCTGGGGTTCACAGTGAGGAGGAAATATCTGTGTTGGAAATTGGAAAGGACGTCCCTGTGGTGGACAGTGGAAAGGACATCTATGTGGTGGGCTGTGGGGAAGATGTCTTTGTGGTGCACAGGATGACGTCCCTCTGGTGTATAGTGGGAAGGATTTCAGTGAGGTGGAAAGTGAGGAGGATGTCCCTTTGTTATGGACAGTGGGGAGGAATTTTCTCTGGTGGACAGTGAAGAAGAAATCCCTGTTTAGGACAGTGGGGAGGACTTCTCTGTAGAGGACAGTGTGAAGAATTTCAGTGGGGTGGACAGTGGGTAGGATATTCTGGTTGTGGACAGTGGGGAGGATGTTCCTGCGGTACACATGAGGACATCCCTTTGGTGGACAATAAAAAATACTTCCCTGTGGTAGAGAGTAGAGAGGACATCCTTGTGCTGGATTTTGGGGAGGAAATCCCTGTGGTGGAAAGTGGAAAGAAAGTTCCAATAGTGGGCAATGGGGAGTACGTACCTGTGGTGGACACTGGGAAAAACTTCCTTGTAGTCGAAAATGGCAGGATATCTAGTGGTGGACACTGAAGAGGACGTACTTGTGATGGACAATAGGGAGGATGTCTCTGTGGTTGACATTTAGGAGGACATACGTATGGTGAACAGAGGGAAGGATGTCCTTGGGGTGTAGAGTGGGAAGTATGTCCCTATGGTGGAGAGTGGGCAAGATATCCCTGTGGTAGACAGTGAGAAGGACATCCCTGTGGTGGACAGTGGAGAGGAGGTTCCCGTTGTAAACTGTGGGGAGGATTTCACTTTGGTAGACAGTGGGGAGTCCAGCCCTGTGGTGGACAGTGTGAAGGACATCCCTGTGGTGGACAGCAGAGCAGACATCTCTGTCGTGGACACTGAGGGGTAATTCTCTGTAGTTGACAGTGGGGAGGATATCCCTGTGGTGGGCAGTGGGGAGGACGTCCCTGTGGTGCACAGGGGGATGACACTGTGCTGGACAGTGGGGAGGACATCCCTCTGGTGGACAGTGGGGAGGATATCCCTTTGGTGAAATGTGGGGAGAACATCTTTTTCTGGAACATGAGGAGGATGTCCTTGTGGTGGTCAGTGAGGAGGATGCTCCTGTGTTGAACAGTTGGATGGATTTCCATGTGGTGGGGAAGATTTTAACATGGGGGACAGTGCTGAGGATGTCCCTATTATTGAGAGTGGGGAGGACATCCATGTGGTGGACAGTGGGGAGGATATTCTCATTGTGAGATGTTGGGAGGTCGTTCCTTTGGTAGAAAGTGGAATGGCCATCCTTGTGTTGGACATTAAGGAGGACATCCCTTTGGTGGACAGTGAAAAGGACATCCCTGTGGTTGATAGTAGGGAAAACTTCTCTGTGTGGGACAGTTCAAAGGATGACCTTCTGGACAGTGGAGAGCACATTCCTATGGTGCTCAGGAAAACATCCCTGTGATGGACAGTGTGGAGAATATCTCTGTGGTGGACAGTGTGGGGGAAATCTCTGTGGTAGTCAGTGCGAGGATGGATGTCCTGCGGTGCACAGGAGGATGTCCTTTTGGTGGACAGTGGGAATCAAGATCCTATGGTGGACAGTG
The DNA here is from genome assembly GCF_011762505.2 of Arvicanthis niloticus. Classification (NCBI taxonomy): domain Eukaryota; kingdom Metazoa; phylum Chordata; class Mammalia; order Rodentia; family Muridae; genus Arvicanthis; species Arvicanthis niloticus. The sequence continues at coordinate 75,230 of NW_023045525.1, read as the reverse complement.
GGGAGGATGCCTCTGTGGTAGACAGTGGTAAGGACGTCCCTGTGGTGGACAGTGGTGAAAATGTCTCTTTGGTGGACAGTGGGAAGAACATACATGTGATATACAGTGGAAAGGACCTCCCTGTGGAAGACTGTGGGAAGTACGTTTCTGTGGTGGAAAGTGGGGGGACATCACTTTGGTTCACAGGAGGACAGCTCTGTGGTGGACATTGGGGTGATGCCTCTTTTGTGGACAGTGGGAAGGATGTTCATGTGGTAGACAGTGAAGAGGTTTTCCCTGTGGTGGACAGTGTAGAGGATGTCCCTGTGGTACACAGGAGGATGTCCCTGTGATTTCCTTGGAAAGGAAGTCCCTGTGTTGGACAGTGGGGATGATGTCCCAGTGGTGGACTGTGAAAAGGACATCCCTGTGATAGAGAGTGGGGAGGACATCTCTGCGGTGGAGAGTGGGGAGTACATTCATGTGATGCACAGGAGGATGTCACTGTGTTGGACAGTGAGGAGGGACAGGCCTGTGGTGGATAGTGAGGAGGATGTCCCTATGTGGGAAAGTGGGGAGGATGTCCCTGTGATGAGCAGTGGAAAGAACATCTCTGTGGTGGACAGTGGGGAAAATTTCAGTGGAGTAAACAGTGAGGAGGATGTCCCTGCTTGATGGATATTTTGGAGATCTTTCCTCTGGTGGACAGTGAGGAGAAAATCCCTGTGGTGGACAGTGGGGAGGATGTCCCTCTGGTCGACAGTAGGAAAAAATATCCCTGTGGTGAACAGTGGGGTTGGTGTCTCTGTGTTGGATGGTGGGAAGAATGTACCTGTGGTGGACAATGGGGAAGAAATTCCTGTGGTGAACAGTGGGAAGGATGTCCCCATTGTAGACATTGGGGAAGACATTTCTGTTGTGGACAGGGGGGCGGACATCCCTGTGGTGTACAGGAGGATGACACTGAGGTAGAGAGTGGGGAGAATGTCCCTTGGTCTACAGAACAACAGTGTAGTGGACAGTGGAGAGGATGTCCCTGTGGTGAACAGGGGGGAGGACAACACTCTCTGGGACAGTGTGGAGGATGGCCTTGTGGTGGTCAGTGGTTAGGAGACCACTGTGGTGTACAGTGGGGAGGACGTACCTGTGGTTTACAGTGTGGAGGACATCTCTGTACTGGACAGTTGGGAAAACATACCTGTGGTGAACAGTGAGGAGAATGTCCCTGAGGAGAACAGTGGGGTGGATTTTTCTGTGGTGGACAGTGGAAAGGATGTAACTGTGGTGCACAGGATTAATTCCTCATGGTGGACAGTGGGGAGGATGTAGCTGTGGTGAACAGTGGGGAGGACAACTCTTTGGTGGACAGTGTGGAGGACGTCCCTGTGTGGTCAAAGGGGAGGAGGCCTCTGGGCAGGAAAGTGAGGAGGACATCTCTGTGGTACATAGAAAGACATCCTTTTGGTGGACAGTGGAAAGGAATTCTTTGTGGTGGACAGTTTGAAGGCTGTTTCTGTGGTGGAATGTGAGGAGAACATACATATATAAACACCGAAAAAGAAAAGCATATGTACTACATGAGTTAAAGACAACCATTAGAGAGAAAAAAAAACAATAAAAGCACAACACTTGTGCAGTTTGAGTTAAGACGTGTTATGTTAATTTTGGTATAAGCACTGTATTAGCCAGCCAAGCATTGTGCTTTGTTTTGTATACTATGTACAACTAAGTAACTGTATTGCAGCTAAAACACATTATACAATGTAAGGAAGTAAGGAATTCCCTGTGGTGGATAGTGGGGAGGATGTCCCTCTGGTTAACAGTGGGGAGGACATCCTTGTGTTAGACAGTGAGGAGGATGTCCTTTCGGTGGACTGTGGGGAGGACTTCCCTGTGGTTGATTGTGAGGAAAACATAAGTATACTGGACAGTGGGGAGGACATCTTTGTGGTTGACAATACAGAGTATGTCCCTGTGTTGGACAGTTGGAAGGTCATCCCTGTGTTGGACAGTTGGAAGGTTATGCCTGTGGAGGAAAGTGGGTAGGCCATCCCTTTGATATACAGTGGGGAGGATGTCCCTGAGGTAAACATTTGGGAGGATGTCCCTGTGGTAGACTATGGGAAGAACATTTCTGTGTTGGACATTGGTAGGATTTCTCTGTAATGGACAGTGAGGAGGACATCTTTGTGGAAAGTGGAGAGGATGTTTCTGTGATGCACAGGAGGACAACCATGTGGTGGACAGTGGAAAAAATGTGCCTATGGTGGAGAGTGCGAAGGAGATCTCTGTGGTAGACAGTGGTGAGGATGTTCCTGTTGTGCACAAGAGGTTGTCCCTGTGGTGAACAGTGGGGAGGATGTCCTTGTGGTGGAGAGTAAGAAGTATATCCCTTTGGTGGAAACTGGAGAAAATATTTTTGTGGTGAACAATGGGGTGGACGTCTCTGTGTTGGATGGCAGGAAGACCGTACCTTTAATGGACACTGAGGAGAACATCCCTGTGGTGGACATTGAAAAGGATGTACCCATGGTGGACATTGGGAAGTATGTCTCTGTTGTGGACTGTAGGGAGGATGTCCCTGTAATGGACAGTGGGGAGGATGACCCTGTGGTGTACAGCAGGATGACAATGTGGTGGAAAGTGAAGAATTCGTCCCTGGTCATACAGTGGGGAGGACATCCCTGTGGTGCACAGGATTACACCCCTGTGGTGGAGAGTCGGGAGGACATTCCTGTGGTTTACAGTGTGGAGGACATCTCTGTGCTGGAAAGTGGGGAGGACATTTCTGTGGTGGACAGTGTGGAGGATGTCCCTGTAGTGGACAGTGGGGAGGATTTTTCTGTGATTGACAGTGGGGATAACATGACTGTGGTGCATAAAATTAAGTCCTCATGGTGGAGACTGGGGAAGATGTTGCTGTGGTGGAAAGTGGGGAGGACATCTCTTTGGTGGATAGTGTGAAGGACGTCCCTGTGGTGGTAAATGGGGAGGATGCCTCTGTGGAGGAAATTGGGGAAGACGTCTCTGTGGTAAACAGGAGGACGTTTTTGTGGTGGACAGTGATGAGGACTTATTTGTGGTAGACCTTTTAAAAAAATGTTTCTGTGGTGGAAAGTGAGGAGGACTTACCTGTATAAATACTGAAGGAGAAAAGCATTTGTACTACATGAGTAAAGACAAATATTATAGAGCTGAAAACACTAAATTCACATTACTTGTGCAGTTTGAGTTAACACTTGTTATTTTGATTTTGGTATAAACACTGTATTAGCCTGCCATGCATTGTTCTTTGTTTTGTATGCTATGTACAAATAAGTACTTGTATTGCAGCTAAAACACATGATACAATGTAAGGCAGATCCCATCTGTAAAAATACCGAAGGACAAATATGTGTCATACATGATTTAAGACAACTATTAGAGAGCTGAAAACACTAAATGCACGTTACTTGTACAATTTGAGTTAGAACATGTTCTTTTCATTTTGGTATAAACACTGTATTAGTTGGCCAAGAATTGTTCTTTGTTTTGTATACCATGTACAAATAAGTACCTATATTGCAGCTAAAGCACATGGTACAATGGAAGGCAGTTCCCATCTGTAAAAATAACCAAGGACAAAAGCCTATGTACTACCTGAGTTAAAATCAACTCTTAGAGATCTGAAAACACTAAATGCACGTTACTTGTGCAGTTTGTGTTAAGACGTGTTATTTTGATTTTATTATAAAAACTGTCTTAGCCGGCCATGCATTGTCCCTTTGGTAGACAGTGGAAAGGAGATTCCTTTTGTGGACAGTGGATATGACATTTCTGTGGTGGACACTGGAAAGTATGTCTTTGTGGTGGACACATGGGAGGATGTCCCTGTGGTGAAGAGGAAGGTGGACGTCCCTGAGTGGACAGTAAAAAGGACGTCCCTGAGTGCAGACTTGGGAGGAGTTCCATGTTAAGAACAGTGAGAAGGACGTCCCTTAGGTTGACAGTTGGGAGGACTTATCTATTGTAGACAGTGAGAAGGACATTTTTGTGGTAGACAGTGGAAAGTACATCCCTGAAGTGGACTGTGGGAAGGACGTACCTGTGGTGGACAGTGGGAAGGACATCCTTGATGTGGACAGTGGGAAGGACATTCCTGTTATGCACTTGAGGATGACACTGTGGTGGACAATAAGAAGCACGTCCCTTATGTGGGCAGTGCAGAGGAGAACTCTGTGGTGGATGGTAAGGAGGACATCGTGTGGTGGACAGTAAAGAGAATGTCACTGTGGTGGACAGTGGGGAGGATGTCTCTCTGGTGGACAGTGGGGAAAATGTCCCTGTGGTGGACAGTTGAAAAGATGTCCCCATGGTCGACAGTGGTGAGTACATCTCTGTGGGGGGCAGTGAAAAAAATGTACCTGTGATGGAGTGTGGGGAGGACGTACCTGTGGTCTACAGTGTGGATGATGTTCCCAAGATGGGCAGTAGGGAGCATTTTTCTTGGTGAACAGTGGGGATTATGGTTCTGTAGTGCACAGTTGTTTGGACATCTCTGTGGTACACAGGAGAATGTCCCTGTGGTGTACAGTGAGAAGGATGTCCCTGTGGTTGACATTGGAAAGGATGTCTCTGTAGAGGACAACGGGAAGGACAGGCCTGTGGTGGGCAGTAAGGAGGACATCACTTTGGTGTACAATGTGGAGAACGTTTCTGTGGTGGACAGTAGAAAGAACATCACTGTGGTGGACAGTGGAAATAACATCCTTGTGGTGTACAGAAGGACGTCACTCTGGTGAACAGTGGGGAGAATATCACTGTGATGGTCAGTTGGGAGGATGCCCCTTTGGTGGAAAGTGGGGAGGACATCCTTCTGGTGAACAGTGGAGAGAACATTTCTGTGGTGGGCTGTGGGAAGGATTTCACTGTAGTGGACAGTGGGGAGGAGGTCCCTGTAGTGAACAGTGGGGAGGAATTCACTGTGGTGGACAGTGGGAAGAACATCTCTGTAATGGACAGTGAAAAAATGTCCCTATGGTGGACAGTGAGGAAGACTGGCCTGTAATGGACAGTGAGGAGGACGTCCATGTCATAAACAATGGGGAGGATGACACTTGTTTGGTCAGTGGGGAGAATATCCCTGTGCTGAACAGTGGGGAGGATGTTCCTGTGTTGAACTGTTAAGAGGATTGCCCTGTGGTGGACATTGGAGAGGATGTTTCTGTGGTGGACAGTAGGGAGGATGTCCCTGTGGTGGATGGTAATGAGGAGGTCACTGTGGTTGACAGTGGGAAGAATTTCACTGGAAAGGACAGTGCAGAGGACATCCCTGTGGTGGACAGTGGGAAGGATGTCCCTGTTGTTGGCAGGTGGGAGCATATCCCTTTGGTGGACAGTGGCAGGGCATCACTGTTTTGGACAGTGGGGAGTACGTTTCTGTGGTGGACAGTGGGGTGGAAGTCTCTGTGGTGGACAGTGGGAAGAAAGTCACTGTGGTTGACATTGGAAAGAATGTCCCTGTGGTGAACAATGGAAGGACAGACCTGGGGTAGACAGTGAGGAGGACGTCTCTGTGTTAGACAGTAGGGAGAACTTTTTGTGGTGGACGGTAGAAAGAACATCATTGTGGTGGACAGTGGAAATAACATCCTTGTGGTGTACAGAAGGATGTCCCTGTGGTGGACAGTGGGGGGGAGAAACCCCTTTGGTGGAAAGTGGGGAGGACATCCCTGTGGTGGAATATGGTGAGGACATTTCTGTGGAGAACAGTGGGCAGAATATCACTGTGGTGGACAGAGGGGAGGACGTCCTTGTGGTGAACAGTGGAAAATAATTCACTGGGGTGGACAGTGGGGACGATGTCTTTCTGGTGGGCAGTGGTGAGGACATCACTGTGGTGGACATTGGGGAGGACGTCTTGGTGGTGCACAGCAGGATGACACTGTGTTGAAAAGTGGGGAGGACATCTTTGTTGTGGACAGTGGGGAGGAAGTTTCTTTGGTGGACAATAGGGAGGACATCTCTGTCTTGGCCAGGATGAAGGATGTCTTTGTGAAGGACAGTGGGGAGGACATCACTGTGGTACAAAAGAGTACATCCCTGTGGTGGACAGTTAAAAAATATACCAGTTGTGGACAGTGTGGAGGATGACCCTGTGGTGGAAAGTGGGGAGTATTCTTCTGTGGTAGACAGTGAAAAGGACGTCACTATGGTGCACAGGATTAAGTCCTCGTGGTGGACAGTGTGGAGGATGTCGCTGTGGTGGACAGTGAGGAGGACGTTTCTTTGGTGGACAGTTTGGAGGACATCCCTGTGGTGGTCACTGGGGAGGAACTCTCAGTGGAGGAAAGTGAGTAGGACATCTTTGTGGTATACAGGAGTATGTCTTTGTTGTGGACAGTGGTGAGGACATATCTGTGGTAGACAGTTTGAAGGATGTTTCTGTGGAGGAAAGTGAGGAGGACGTACCTGTATGAATACTTAAGGAGAAAAGCATGTGTACTAAGTAAGATAAACACAAGTATTAGAGAGCTGAAAACACTAAATGCATGTTACTTGTGCAGTTTGAGTTAGGACTTGTTCTTTTGATTTTGGTATAAACACTGCAGTAGCCATCCAACCTTTGTCCTTTTTTGTATACATGTACAAATAAGTACCAGTATTGCAGCTAAAATGCATGATACAATGTAAGACAGTACCCATATCTATAAATACACAAATAGAAAAGCATGTGTACTGCTTGAGTTAAACACAACTATGAGAGAGCTAAAAAGACTTTTCTTGTGCAGTTTTAGTTAAGATGTGTTATTTTGATTTGGGAATAAACACTGCAGTAGCTGGCAAAGCACTGTTCATTTTTTTGTATTCCAATTACAAATAAGTACCTCTATTACAGCTAAAACACATAATACAATGTAATGCAATACCCATCAGTATAAATACACAAAAAGGAAAGCATGTGTACTACCTGAGTTAAAGGCAACAATTAGGGCGCTGAAAACACTAAATGCACATTACTTGTGCAGTTTGAGTTAAGACGTGTTCTTTTGATTTTGGTATAAGCACTATAATAACTGGCCAATCATTGTTCTTTGTTTTGTATACCATGTACAAATAAGCACCTATATTTCAGCTAAAATGCATGGTTCATTTGAAGGCAGTTCCCATCATTAAAAATAACAGAGGAAAAATGCATATGAACTACCCGAGTTTAAATCAACTCTTAGAGAGCTGAAAACACTAAATTTACATTATTGTGTAGTTTGAGTTAAGGTCTGTTATTTTGATTTTGGTATAAATACCGTATTAGCAGACCATGCATTGTCCTTTTGTGGACAGTAGGAAGGACATTGCTGTGGTGGACAGTGGGTATGACGTCCTTGTGGTGGAGACTGGGGAGGATGTTCTTGTGGTGGACACTGGGGAGGACATCCCTGAGGTGGATAGTAAGGTGGATGTTTCTATGTGGACAGTAAGGAGGACATCCCTGAGTGGAGAAAGGGTAGGACTTCCATGTTGAGGACAGTAAACAGAACGTGTCTAAGGTTGACAGTGGGGAATATGTCCCTGTGGTGGACAGTGGGGAGGACTTCCCTGTTGTAGAGAGTGAGAAGGACATCCTTGTGGTAAACAGTGGAAACAACATCCCAGGGGTCACAGTGGGTAGGACATCCTGATGGTGGACAGTGTTGAGGATTTTCCTTTGGTACACTGGAGGATGTCGCTGTGGTGAACAATAAAAAGGATGTAACCTGTGATTGACAGTGTGGAGGACATCTCTGTTATGACAAGTGAAAAGGACGTCCCTGTGGTGGACACTGAGAGGGACATCCCTGTGCTGGACAGTAGGGAGGACATCTCTGTGGTGGAGATTGGGGAGGAGGTATTGTTGTTGGACCATAAGGTGAATGTCTCTGTGGTAGAGAGTGGAAGTATTTACCTGGGGAGGACAATGGGGAGGACGACCTTTTGGTTGACATGGAGGAATACATACATATGTTGGACAGTAGAGAGGACGTCTTTGGGGTGAACTGTGGGGAGTATGTCACTATTGTGGACAGTGGGGAGGACATCCCTGTGGTGGACAGTGAGGAGGTCATCCCTGTGGAGGACAGTGGGAAGGACATCTCTGTGGTGAACAGTGGGGAGGATTTCACTCTGGTGGACAGTGGGGAGCTAGTTCCTGTGGTGGACAGTTGGGAGGATGTCCCTGTGGTGCACAGGAGGATGACACTGTGTTGTACAGTAGGGAGGATGCCCTGTGGTGGACAGTGGTGAGGATGTCCCTGTGTTGAACAGTTGGAAGATTTTTGTTTTGGACAGTGTGGAGGACGTCCTTGTGGTCATCAGTGGAAAGGGTGCCCCTGTGTTGGACAGTGGGGTGTAAGTTTCTGTGGTGGACAGTAGGTAGATGTCCCTGTGGTGGAGGTGTGGACAATGTGAAGGAGGTGACTGTGGTGGACAGTGGGGAAGATTTCAATGGAGTGGACAGTGCAGAGGACAACCCTGTGGTGGACAGTGGGATAAAATTCCTGTCATGGACAGTGGAAAGGATGCCCCTGTAATGGGCAGTTGGGAGGATATCCCTTTGGTGGACAGTGGGGAAGCCATCCCTGTGGTGGACACTGGTAAGGATTTCACTCTGGTGCACAGTTGGGAGGAGGTCCTTGTGGACTGTGGGGAGGATATCTCTTTCGCAGACAGTGCAAGGATGTCCTGTGATGCACATTAGAATGTCATTTTCGTGCACAGTGGCAAGGATGTTCATGTGCTGGACAGTGGCAAGCAAGACCATATGGTGGACAGTGGGGAGGATGCCCCTGTGGTGGATAGTGAGGAGGATGTCTCTGTGGTAGACTGTGAAAAGAACATACCTGTGGTTGACAGTTGTGAGGACGTTCCTATGACAGACAGTGGGAAGTACATCCCTGTGGTGGACAGTGTAGAGGAAGTCTCTGTGGTACACAGCAGCATGTCCCTGTGGTGGACAGTGTAGAGGACATACCTGTGTTGGACAGTGGGGTGATGTCCCTGTGGTGGACAGTGGAAAGTATGTCTCTGAGGTGGACACTGGGGAGGACATTTTTGTGGTGGACAATGAAGAGGACATGCCTATGGTGGACAATGGAAAGGACGTGCATGTGGTGACAGTGGGGAGGACATATTTAAAATGGACATTGGGAAAGACTTCGCTCTGGTGGACTGTGGGGAGGATGTTTCTGTGGTGAATAGTGGGGTTGATGTCTCTGTGGTATACAAGAGGATGTCCCTGTGGTGGACAGTGGGGAGAATGTCACTGTGGTGAAAAGTGGGGAAGATATCTTTGACTTGGACAGTGTGGAGGACGTACTTGTGGTGGTCAGAGGTGTGGATGCCCCTGTGGTGGACAGTGGGGAGGACATCCATATGGTGGACAGTAGGAAACAGTTTCTGTGTTGGACCGTGGGAAGGATGTTCCTGTGGTGGACAGTTGGGAGGATATCCCTCTGGAGGGCAGTAGGAAGGACGCCCCTTTGATGGACAGTGGGGAGGATGTCCCTGTGGTGGACAGTGGAGATACATCTCTGTGGTGGACAGAGGGGAGGATGTACCTGTTATGTACAATGTGGAGGATGTCTCTGTGGTGGAAAGTGGTGAGGACATCCCTATGATGCAAAGGAGTATGTCCCTGTGCTAGATAGTGGATAGAATTTCCCCATGGTGGACAGTGAGGACATCTTTGTAGTGGACATTGAGGAGGATGTACCTGTGGTGGACATTGGGGAGGATGTATCTGTGGTGGACACTGGGAATAATATCTCTGTGATGGACACTGGGGAGGATGTACTTCTGGTGGTCACTGTGGAGGACATCCCTGTGGTGGACATTAAGAATGACGTCCCAGATTTCGACAGTGGGGAGGACTTCTCTTTTTTGAACAGTGAGAAAGATGCTCCTGTGGTGGACAGTGGTGAAGATTTCACTGTGGTGGACATTTTAGAAGAGTCCTTGTAGACAGTGGGGAGGGCATCTCTTTTTCAGACAGTGTGAGGATGTCCTGTGATGCACATGAGATTGTCATTTTGGTGCACAGTGGCAGGGATTTTCATGTGCTGGTCAGTGGCTAGCAAGACCATATGGTGGGCAGTGGGGAGGACGTCCCTGTGGTCAACAGGAGAAAGGACATTTCTTTGGTCGACATGGGGGAGGACATCTCTGTTGTGGACAGTGGGAAGGATGTCCTTGTGGTGCACAAGAGGACATCCCTGTGTTCGACACTGTTGAGGGCATCTCTGTATTGGAACTGTGAGAAGGACGTTCCTGTGGTGGAAAGTTGGGAAGACGTTCCTGTGGTGGACAGTGTGGAGGACATCTATGGTTTAAAGTGAAGAGTACATCCTGTGGTGCACAGGAGGATGTTCCTGTGGTGGACAGTGGTGAGGACATCTCTTGGTGGACAGTGAGGAGGACATACATGTGGTGGACAGTGGTGAGGGTGTACCTGTGGTGGACAGTGGGGAGGACATCTTTAATGTGGACAGTGGGGAGGACTTTCCTGTGGTGGACAGTGAAGAGAAATTTTCTGTGTTGGACAGTGGGGTGGACGTCTCTGTGGTACACAGGAGGATGTCCCTGTGGTGGACAGTAGGGAGGATGTCTCTGTGGTAGACAGTGGGAAGGCTGTGCCTGTGGTGGAATGTGAGGAGGATGTCCATGTTGTATACAGTGGAAACCATATATCTATGGTGGACAGTGGAAATGACATCTCTGTGGTTGAGAGTGGGGAGCACGTCCTTGTAATGCACAGTAAGATGTCCCTGTGGTACATGGTGGGAAAGACATCACTGTGGTGGACTGTGGGGAGGACATCCCTGTGGTGGACAGTGGAAAGTATATCACTGTGATGCACAATGGGAAGGATGCATCTTTGGTGGACAGTGGGGAGGATGACTCTGAGGTGGACAGTGGAGAGATCATCTCTGTGGTGGACAGTGGGGAGAATGTCCCTGTTGTGAAAAGTGGAGAGGATATCTTTATCTTGGACAGTGTGGAGGACATGCTTTTGGTGGTTGAGGAAAGGATGCCCCTGTGGTGGACAGTGGGGAGGACATCCCTCTGGTGGAGAGTAAGGAGGAGTTTCTGTGGTGGACCATGGGAAGAATGTTTCTGTGGTGGACAGTGGGGAGGAGGTCCCCGTGAAGGACAGAGGGGAGGATGTCGTTTTGGTGGGCAGTGGGAAGGACTTCCCTGTTTTGGACAGGAGGAAGGACGTTTCCATGGTGGACATTGGGGAGGACATATCTGTTGTGGACACTGGAAAGGATGTTTTTGTGGTGCACAGGTCATCCCTGTTGTGGACAGTGTTGAGGACATCTCTGTGGTGGACAGTGAGAAGTACATCCCTATGATGGAAAGTGGGGAGGATGTCTCTGTGATGGACATTGGTGAGGATGTTTCTATGATGAACATTGGGGTGGACGTCTCTGTGGTACAAAGAAGGCCATCCCTGTGGTGGACAGTGGGAAGAATTTTTCTGTGGTGAACAGTGAAGAGAAAGTACTTGTTGTGGACAGTGGGAAGGACATCCCTGTGGTTGACATTGTGGAGGATGTCCCTGTGGTGCACAGTGGCAAAGATGGGCCTATGGTGGACAGTGAGGAGAACATCCATGTGGTGGACAATGGGGAGGACATCCCTTTGGTGGACAGTGGAAAGGACATCTCTGTGGTGGACTGTGGGGAGGACATCCTTGTGGTGCACAGAAGAATGTTCCTCTTGTGGAGAGTGGGTGGAACATCCCTTTATCGACAGTTGGGTGTATGTCCCTTTGGTGGACAATGGCAAGGATATCACTATGGTCATCAATGGGGAGGACACCCTTTTGGTGGACAGTCAGGAGGTTGTTCCTGTGGTGAACAATTATATGGACATCTTTGTGGTAGAGTGGAGGCCATACCTGTGGTGGACAGTGGGAAGAATATCTCTATGGTGGACAGTGGGAAGAACGTTTCTGTGGTGGACAGTGGGATGGATGTCTCTGTGGTGTACAATACTGAGGAAATCCCTGTGGTGGACATTCAAAAGGACATCTCTGTGGTGGACTGTAAAGAAAACATCCTTGTGGTGAACAGGAGGATGTCCTTGTGGTGGACAGTGGGGAAAGCATACCTGTGTGGTCAGTGGGGAGGACGTCTCTGTGGTGGACAGTGGGGAGGATATAGCTTCTTTGTTCAGTGGGGAGGACACCCTTTTGATGGACAGTAGGGAGGACGTCCCTTTGGTGAACAGTGGGGAGCATGTTTCTATGGTGGACAGTGGGAAGGATATCCTTGTGTTGGACAGTGGGGAGGAAGTCCCTGTGGTGGACAGTGGAAAAAATTCTTTGTGGTAAACATTGGGGATGATGGCCTTGTGTTGGGCAGTAAGATGTCTCTGTGGTGGACAGTGGGGAGGACGATTCTATGGTGGACAGTGGATACAAAAACTCTGTGGTGCAGCATTTAAAGCATGTCCTTGTGGTGGACAGTAGGGAGGATGTAATTTTGGTGGAAAGTGGGGAGGAAATTTTTGTGGTGCAGAGTTTAAATGATGTCTTTGTGATGGACAATAGGGAAGATGTTTCTATGGTGGAAAGTGGGTAGGAACTCTTTGTGGTGGACAGTGTGGAGAAAGTCCCTGTGGTGGACAGTGCAGAAGACATCTCTGTGGTGAATAGTGTGAGGATGTCCTGTGATGCCCAGGAGGATGTCCTTGTGGTGCACAGTGGCAGGGATGTCCATGTGGTGGACAGTGGGGTGCAAGAACCTATGGTGGACAGTGGGGAGGACACCCCTGTGGTGAACAGTGGTAAGGTCATCCCTGTTGTACACAGGAGAACTTAACTGTGATGGATAGTGGAGAGGATGTCCCTGTGTTGGACAGTGGGAAGGATGTATCTGTGGTGAATAGTGGAAAGAAAATACCTGTGGTGGACAGTGGGTAGTACGTTCCTGTGGCAGACAGTGGGAAGTACATACTTGTGGTTGACAGTGGAATTGATGTCTTCATTTTGGACAGTAGGGATGTCATCCCTGTAGTGGACAGTGGGGAGGATGTCTCTTTGGTGAAGTGTGGAAACGATGTCCCTGTGGTGAACTGTCGGGAGGCCATCTTTGTGGTGGATAATGAGGAGCACATTTTTTGGTGCACAGGAGGACGTTCCTGTGGTGGACAGTGGTTAGGACATCTATCTGGTGGACAGTGATGAGGACACACCAGTGGTGGACAGTGAGGAGGACATACCAGTGGTGGACAGTGGGGAGAACTTCCCTGTGGTGGACAGTGGAGAAGACCTTTCTGTGGTGGAAATCTCTGTGGTGGACAGTGGGGTGAATGTCTCTGTTGTGGACAGAGGGGAGGACATTCCTGTGGTGGACAGTGGGAAGGACATCACTGTGCTTGAGATTGGAAAGGATGGGCCTGTGGTGTACAGTGAGGAGGATGTCCCTCTGGTGGACAGTGGTGAGAACGTTTCTATGGTGGACAGTGAAAAGGACATTTCTGTGGTTGACAATGGGGAGGGCATCCTTGTGGTGCACAGGAGGATGTCACTGTGGGCGACAGTGGAGAGGACATCCCTGTGGTGGACTGTGGGGAGGAGGTCACTGTGGTGGACAGTGGAGAGGATATCACTCTGGTGGTCAATGGGGAGGATGCCTCATTGATGGACAGTAGGGAGGACATCTCTATGGTGATCAGTGGAGAAAATATTTCTGTTGTGGACAGTGGGGAGGAGATCCCTGTGGTTGACAGTGGGGAGGAATTCACTGTGTTGGACAGTGGGAGGACATCCTTGTGGTGGGCAGTGGTGACAATTTCACTTTTTTGGACAGTTGGGAGGACGTTTCTGTGGTGGATGGTGTAGAGGAGATCTCTGTGGTGCACAGTGAGGAGGACGTCTTTGTGAGGAAACTTAGGGAGGATGTCCCTGTGGTGAACAGTGGAATTTACGTCTTGTGGTGCACAGTAGGATGACACTGTAGTGGACAGTGGGGAGGACATGTGGTGGATAGTGAGGAGAATTTTTCTCTGATTGTCAATGGGGAGGAACCATCTGTGATGGACACTGGGGATGAATTTTTTTGGTGGAGAGTGGGGAGGATGTCCATGTGGTGGACAGTGAGAAAGGATCTCCCTGTGGTGGACAGTGGGGAGGACATCCCTGTATTTTACAGTGTGGAGGACATCTCTGTGCTGGACAGTGGGAAGGACATACCTGTGGTGGACAGTGTGGATGATGACCCTGTGGTGGACAGTGGGGAGGATTTGTCTCTTTTGGACAGTGGGGAGGACATCACTATTGTGCACAGAATTAAGTACTCATGGTGGAGAGTGGGAAATATGTTGCTTTGGTGGACAGTGGGTAGGACATCTCTTTGGAGGACAGTGTGGAGGACATCCCTGTGGTGGTCAAATGGGAGGACTCCTCTGTGGAGAAAAGTGAGGAGGAAGTCTCTGTGGTATACAGGAGGACATCTTTGTGGCAGACAGTGGTGAGGACATCAATGTGATGGACAGTTTCAAGGATGTTTCTGTGGTGAAAATTGAGAAGTATGTACTTGTATAAATACAGAAGAAGAAAATCATATCTACTACCTGAGTTAAATACTACTATTAGAGAGCGGAAAACACTAAATGCACGTTTCTTGTGCAGTTTGAGTTAAGACATGTTCTTTTGATTTTGGTATAAAGACTGTATTAGCCAGCCAAGAATTGTTCTTTATTTTGTATACCATTTAATAATAAGTACCTGTATTGCAGCTAAAATGCATGATACAATGTAAGGCAGTTCCTATCTGTAAAAATACACAAGGAGAAAAGCATGTGTACTATGTGAATTAAAGACAACTATTAGAGAGCTAAAAATGCTAAATGCACAATACTTGTGCAGTTTAAGTTAAGAGGTTTCATTGGATTCTGGTATAAACAATGTATTAGCTGGCCATGAATTGTTCTTTGTTATGTACATTATGTACAAATAAGTACCTGTATTGCAGATAAAATGCATGATACAATGTAAGGCAGTTCCCATCACTATAAATACCCAAGGAGAAATTAACGTATACCTTGTACAGATAAATACCTGTATTGCAGCTAAAACACATGATACAATGCAAGGCAGTACCCATCTGTGTAAATACACAAAAAGAAAAGCATGGTACTACCTGAGTTTAAAACAAGTATTTGAGAGATGAAAACACTAAATTTTATTTTGGTATAAACACTGTATTAGCCAGCCATACATTGTCCTTAGTGGACAGTGGGCAGAATATTCTTGTGGTGGATATTGTGGAGGATGTGCCCCTGATGGACACTGGAAAGAAGGTCCCTGTTGTTGACAGTAAGGGGGATGTCCCTGACTGGAGAGTGGGGAGAACTTCTGGGTTGAACACAGTGAAGAGGATGTCCCTGTGGTGGACAGTGGTGAGGATGTACCTGTTGTGGACAGTGGGAAGAACATCCCTGTTGTTGAGAGTGGGGAGGATGTTCCTGTGGTGGACAGTGGGGAGAATATCCCTGTTGGTGGATAGTCGAAGGATATCTCTGTGCTGGACAGTTGAAAGAAAGTCCTTGTGGTGTACAGGAGGAAGTTTGTGTGGTAGACAGTGGTGAGGACATCCCTGTGGTGAACGGTGGGGAGGAAATCCCTGTGGTGTACAGTAGGGAGGAGGTTCTTGTGCGGCACAGGAGGACGGCATTGTGTTGGGGAGTGGTAAGTATGTCCCTTTGCAGGACAATGGGAAGGATGTTTCTGAGGTGAACAGTGGTGAGGACATTTTTGTCTTGGACAGTGAGGAGGACGTTACTGAGGTGGTCGTTGAGGAGGATGCTCCTCTGGTGGACAGTGAGGAGGTCATCCCTGTGGGGGACTGTGGGAAGGAAGTTTCTGTTGTGGAAAGTGGGAAGGATGTCCCTGTGATAGACAGTAGGGAGTAGGACTCTTTTGCAGGGAGGACGTCCCTGTGGTGGACAGTGGGGAGGAGGTCCCTGTGGTGAGCAGTGGCGAGGACATCTTTGTCTTGGACAGTGAGAAGGACATCCTTGTGGTGGTCAGTGTGAAGATGCCCCTGTGGTGGACAGTGGAAAGGATGTCACTGTGTTGCACAGTGAGGAGGACATCTTTGTAGTGGACAGCAGGGAGGACGTCTTTGAGGTGCACAGGAGGATGTCCCTGTGGTGCACAGTAGTGGGGACATCTCTGTGGTGGACAGTTAGAAGGATGTACCTGTGGTGTACATTGGAGAGGACATACCTGTGGTGGACAGTGGGAAGGACTTTCCTTTGGTGGACAATGGGGAGGATATCTTTTGGTGGACAGTGAGGAGGACTTCCTTGTGGTGGACAGTGGAGAGGACGTTCCTGTGGTTGAGAAAAAGGAGGGCATATGTATGGTGGATAGTGGGGAGGACGTCTTTGGGGTGAAAAGTTGGAAATGTGTCACTATGGGGAGGACATCCCTATGGTGGACAGTGAGGAGATTGTCACTATGGTGGACAGCAGAGAGGAGGTTTCTGTGGTGCACAGGAGGAAAGTATTATGTTAAACAGTGGGGAGGACATACTTATGGTGGACAGTGGGGAGTATGTCCCTGTGGTGAACAGTAGGGAGGACATCTTACTCTTGGACAATGAAGAGGACGATCTTGTGGTGGTCAGTGTAAGGATGCCACTGTGGTTGACAGTGGGAAGGATGTTTCATTGGTGGACAGTGCGAAGGGTGTCCCTGTGTTGGACGGTGGGGAGGAGGTCCTCTGGTGGACAGTGGGCATGACATCCCTGTAGTAAACAGTGGGGAGGACATCCCTGTGGTAGACAGTTGAAGCACTTACATCTGTTGGTCAATAAGGAGGACATCTTGTGGTGGACAGTGGCGAGGACGTCCTTGTGTTGGTCAGTGGGGAGGATGTTCATGTGGATGTCAATGAGGAGGCCATACATATGGTGGATGGTGGGAAGGACATATTTTGGGTAGACAGTTGGGAGGATGACCCTGTGGTGTACAGTGGGAAAAACAGGCCTGTAGTGGACAGTGAGGAGGACGTCCCTGTAGTGGACAGTGGGTAGGATTTTCATGTGGTAAACAGTAGAAAGTACATCACTGTTGTGGAGAGTGACAAGGATATTTCTGTGGTGGACTGTGGGAAGAATTTTCCTGTGGTGGACAGTCGGGAGTATATCTCTGTGGTGAACAGTGAGAAAAATGTACCTGTGGTGGACAGTAGAGAGGACGTCCCTGTGGTGCACAACAGAACTACACTGTGTTGTACAGTGGGGAGAATGTCCTTGTAGTGGACAATGGGGAGGACATCTTTTACTTGGACGGTGAGGAGGACGTCATTGTGGTGGTCAGTGGGAGGATGCCCCTGTGGTGGAGTGTGGGGAGGACATCCCTGTGGTGGACAGTGGGAAGGAATTGTCTGTGGTGGACAGTTGGGAGGAGGTCCCCATGGTGAACATTGGGGAGGACATCTCTGTTGTGGACAGTGGGGTTGACGTCCCTGTGGTGAACAGTGAGAAGGACTTTCCTATGATGGTCAGTGGGGATGATGTCTTGTGGTAGACAGTAAAGAGGACGTCCTTGTGTTGGACAGTGGGGAGGACGTCCTAGTGGTTGACAATGAGGATGACATACACAAGGTGGACAGTTGGGAGGATATCTTTGGGGTGGACAGTGGTGAGGATGTCCCTGTGGACAGGAGTACATCACTGTGTTGGACAGTGTGGAGGACATCACTGTGGTTTACAATGTGGAGGATATCTCTGTGCTTGACAGTAGTGAGGACATAACTGTGGTGGACACTGTGGAGGATGTCCCTGTTGTAGACAGTGGGGAGGACATCACTATAATGCACAGGATTAAGTCCTTGTATTGGACAGTGGGTAGAATGTCACAGAGTTGAATAGTGGGGAGGACATCTCTTTGGTGGACAGTATTGAGGACGTCCCTTGGTGATCAATGGGAAGGACACCTCTGTGGAGAAAAGTAGAAAAGACATCTCTATGGTACACAGGAGAACATCTTTGTGGTGGACAGTGGTGAGGACTTTTTTGTGGTGTACAGTTTGAAGGATGTTTCTGTAGTGGAAAGTGAGGGGGATGTACCAGTATAAATATTAAAGAAGAAAAAAAACATGTGTACTACATGAGATAAATACAACTATTAAAGACAGGAAAACACTAAATGTATGTTACTTGTGTAGTCTGAGTTAAGATGTGTTATTTTGATTTTGGTATAAACACTGTATTAGCCAGGCAAGCATTGTTCTTTGTTTTGTATATTATGTACAAATAAGTACCTGTATTGCAGCTAAAGCACATGATACAATGTAAGGCAGTTCCCTTCTGTAAGATTACCCAAGGAGAAAAGCATGTGTACTCCCTGAGTGACAGGCAACTCTTAGAGAGCTGAAAACACTAAATGTACACCACATGGATGTCCTCTCCTTGGTCCACCACAGAGACATCCTACTCACTGTCCACCACAGGGATGTCCTTCCCACTGTCCACCACAGCTAGTTCTCCCCCACTGTCTACCACGTGGATGTTCTCCCCACTATCCATCATAGTGGTGTCCTTCCCACTAACCACAAGAAGGACATCCTCCACACTGTCCAAGACAGGGATATCCTCCCCACTGTCCACCACCGGCAAATCCTCCCCACTAACTACCACCTGGATGCGCTCCTCACTGTCCATCACAAGGATGTCCTCCTGTGCACCATAGGGATGTCCTCCACATTATCCACCACAGGGACATCCTCCACACTGTCTACCACAGGGCCTTCCTCCCCACTGTTCACCGCAAGCTATTTCTCCTGTGCACCACAGGGACATCTTCTCCACTGTCCACCACAGGGTCTTCCTTCTGTGCACCACTGGGACATCTTCCCCACTGTTCACCACAGAGAAATCCGATCCACTGTCCACCAGAGGGACGTCCTACACTCTGTCAACCACAGGAAAGTCTTTCTCACTGTCCAACACAGAGAAGTCCTCCCACTGTCAACCACAGGGATATCCTCCCCACTGTCCACCACAGGAATATCCTGTCCACTGTCCACCACAGGGATATCTTCCCCACAGTCCACAACAGGGATTTCCTTCTCACAGTCCACCAAAGAGAAGTCCTCCCACTGTCAACCACAGGGATATCCTCCCCACTATCAACCATGGGGAAGTCCTCTCCACTGCCCAGCACAGGGATATGCTCCCCACTGTCCACAACAGGGATGTCCTCCTCACTGTCCACAACAGTGGTGTCCTCCTCACTTTTCACCATAGTGATGTCATCCCCACTGTGCACCACAGGGATGTCCTCCTGACTATCCCACACAGAGACATCATCCTCACTGTCAACTACAGTAATGTCCTCTTCACTGTCCACCACAGGAATATCCTCTCCACTATCCTACACATAGATATCCTCCCCACTGTCTACAAAAGAGATGTTTTTCTCAGTATCAACCAAAGAGAAGTCCTCCCACTGTTCAACACAGGGAAAACCTCCTAAGTATCCACCACAAGAATTTCCTCCCCACTGTCAACCACAGGAATGTCCACGTCATGATCCAATGCTGGGATGGTCCTCCCAACAGTCCACAACAGACATGTCCTATTTATGTACACCAAAGGGAAATTTTCTTGTGCACAACAGAAAGGTTCTGCCCACAGTCCACCACAAGGACATTCTCTTCCCCATCCACTACAGTGAAATCCTCCCTACTGTCCAGCACAGAGACATCCTCCCCACTGTCCATTACAGGGACATTCTTCTGTGCAACACAGGAACATCCTCCCCATAGTACACAAGGACATATTTGCCACTGTCTACCACAGGGACGTCCTCCCCACTGTCCACCACAGAAATGTCCTCCTCACTGTTCACCACAGGGAAGTCCTCCTGACAGTACACCACAGGGATGTTGTCCCCACTGTCCACTAGAGGGACCTCCTCTTGTGCACCATAGGGACATCCTCCCCACCATCCACCACAGGGGCGTCCTCCTTACTAAACACCACAGGGACATTTTCCACACTGTCCACCTCAGGAATGTCCTCCCCACTGTCCACCACAGAGAGTTCCTTTCCACTGTCCACCATAGGGATGTCCCTCTGTGCACCACAGAAACATCCTCCTGATTGACCACGAGAAGGATGTCCTTTCCACTGTCCTTCACAGGGATGCCTTTTCCACTGTCCACCAAAGGGATATCTTCCCCACTATGAAGCACAGGTACATACATCGCACTTTCCACCACAGTGATGTCCTTTTAACTGTCCACCACAAGGATGTCTTCCCAACTGTCAACCACAGTGAAATCCTCCGTGCTGTTCACAACAGGAAAGTCTTCCCCACTGTCAACCACAGGGTAGTCTTCCCCACTGTTCAAAAATGAACATCCAACCCACTGTCAACCACACAAATGTCTTCCCCACTGTTTACCACAGGGATGTTCTTATCACTCTCAAATCACAGTGAAGTCCTCTCAACTGTCCACTACACAGACGTCCTCCCCACTCTACACCATATGGACATCCTCCTCACTTTCCACCACAGAGATGTCCTCCACTCTTTCCACCACAGGGACTTCCTTTTGTTCACAACAGGGACGTCCTTCCAACTGTTTACCAAATACATCTTCTCCATAATGTCAACTACAGGGATGTCCTCCCCATTGTCTACCACAGAGATGTCCTCCTCACTGTCCCAAATTCAGAGACATTGTCACCACTGTCCACCACAGGAAAGTCCTCTTGTGTACCACAGGGATGTCTTCACCACTGTCCACAACAAGGGCATCCTCCCCACTGACCACCACAGGGACGACCTCCACACTGTCCACCAAAGAGATATTCTCCCCATTGTCTACCACAGGGACATCCTCCAAACTTTCCAGCCAGAGTTTGTCCTCCTGTGCACCACAGGATCTTCCTCTCAACTGTCCAGAACAGAGGAGTCCTACCAACTTTGTCCAACAAAGAGACATTCTCCACAATATCCACCACAGTGACTTCCTCTTGTCAACACAAGGACATCTTCCCCACTGTCCACAACAAACATGTCCTCCCCACTGTCTACCACAGGAATGTCCTCCTGTCTACCACAGATATGTCCTCACAGTGTCCACCAAAGGGGCATCCTACTTACTGACCACCACAGGGATGTCCTCTACACTGTCCACTAAAAGGATGTCCTGCCACTGTCCACCACAGGAATGTCTTACCAACTGTCCACAACAAGGATATCCTTCTGTGCACCACAGGGACGTCCTCCCACCTGTCCACCACAGGAACATTATTCCCACTTTCCACCACTGAGACATCCTTTCAACTAACACAGTGATGTCCTCCACATTCTCCACCAAAGGGATGTACTCTTCTGTACAACAGAAATGTTGTCACCACTCTCCAACACAGGGGTGTCCTCCCCACAGACCACCACAGGGACTTTCCCAACACTGGCCACCACAGAGTCATCCTCCACACTGTTCACCATAGGGAGCTCCACCACACTGCCCACCACAGGGAAATCCTCCTGTACAATGCATGGATGAACTTCCAACTAGCTACCACAAAGATATTTTCCCCAGTGCCCAACACAGCAACGTCCTCTCCACTGTCCTCCACAGGGAAAACTCTGCACTATCACAGGGATTTTCTCTTACTTTCCACCAGAGGGACGTCCTCCTGTGCACCACTGGAACATTCTCCCCACTACCCACCAAAAAGACTTCCTACCCACTCTCCACCTCAGTGAATCCTCCTCACTGTTCAGCACAGGAACATCCTCTCTAATGTACACCACAGGGATGTCCTCCCCACTGTCCACCTCAAGAAAGTCTTCCCCACTGTCCAACAAAGTGATTTCCTTTTCACTATCCACCAGAGTGAAGTACTCCACAATTTCCACCACAGAGATGTGCTCCCCACTCTCCACCACATTGATGTCCTTCCCACTCTCCACCAAAGAAATATCCTCCCCACTATGCACCACAGGGACATCCTCCTCATTGTCCTCCACAGGAATGTCTTTTTGTGTACCACAGGAACATCCTTTCTACTGTCCATCGGAGGTGCATCCTCTTTACTGACCACCACAGGGACGTCCTGCTGTGCACCACAGTAACATCCTTCGCACTGCCCAACACAAGGACGTCCTCCCCAGTGTCCACCACAGTGAAAACCTCCCCACATTCAACAACAGGGATATCCTTCCAACTGTCCACCAAACGGAAATCCTCCACACCATACACCACAAGGCTTTCCTCTCCACTGTCCACCACAGCTATCTCCTCTCCACTGTAAACCACAGGGATGTCCTCCTCACTGTCCACCACAGAGACAACCTCCCCATTGTCCATCACAAAGACATCCTCCTCATTGTCTACCACAGAGATATCCTACCTACTGTCCACCACATGGGTGTCCTCACACTCTCCACCACAGAAACATCTTCCTCACTGTTCACCACAGGGATGTCCTTCTCACTGTCCACCACACCACCACAGGGATGACCTCTCCATTGTCCACCACAAAGTTGTTGGCTCCAGTAATCACCACAAAGATATTCTCCCCACTGTCCTCCACAGAAAAAAACTTTTCCACTGTTCACCACAGGGATGTCCTCCTCACTGTCACCACAAGGATGTTCTCTTCACTGTCCATCACAGGTACGTCTAGCCAAATATCCACCACAGAGATGTCCTCCCCACTGTCTACCACAGGAATGCCCTCTTTTATAAAGAATGTTCTCTTTTATAAAACAGGGATGTCCTTCCCTCTGTCCAAAACAAAGGAGTCCTTCTTACTGACCACAACTGGGACGTCCTCCCCACTGTCCACCACAGGGACATCTTCCTATTTACCACAGGGACGTCCTAACCACTGTCCACCACAGGGGTTTTCTCTCCACTGACCACCACATTATATCCTCTGCACTGTCCACCACAAAGATGTCCTGCTCAGTATCCACCAAAGAGACATCTTCCCCACTGTCCAACACAGAGACATCCTCCTCATTGTCCACCACAGGGAAAACCTCCCTACTGTCCACCACAAGGTGGCCTCCTAACTTTCAACCACAGGGATTTCATCCCCAGTGTAAACTACAGGGATATCCTTCGCACTGTCCACCACAGGAAATACTTAACCACTGTCCACCACAAGGATATCCTCACCACTGTCCACCACAGAAAAATCCTCCACTCTGTCCACAGCAGGGACATCCTCCTCATTGACCACCACCGGGATATCCTCCTAATTGTCATCACACGAATGTCCTCTTCACTGTCCACCACAGGGAAATCCACCCCACTTTCCACAATGGGGAAGTCCTTTTCCTTGTTCACCACAGGAACATCCTCCACACTGTTCACCACAGTGATGACCACCTGTGCACCACAGCAAAATCACCACACTGTCAATCACAGAGATGTTCTTTCCACTGTCCACCACAGGAACATCCTCCTCACTGCCCACCTCAAGGAAGTCCTACCCACTGTCCAACAAAGTGAAATCTTCCCCATTTTCCACCAGAGACATCCTTCCCACTGTCCACCAGAGGGATGTCCTCCCCACTATCCACCAGAGGGAAGTCCTCCCAACTGTCCACCACAGGGACATCCTTCCCACTGTCCTCCATAGGGAAATCCTCCCAACTGTCCTCCAGAGGTACGTACCCCTGACTGTCCATCACAAGAATGTCCTCTCCAATGTAAACCACAAAAATATTCTCTGCACTGTCAACCACAGAGACATCCTCCTCACAGTCTACCACAGGGACATCTTCACTGTTTACCACAGAGATGTCCTAACAACAGTCGAACACAGGGATGTCCTCCATACAGTCCACTTCAGGAAAGTCTTTCCCAATGTCCACCACAGGGACATCCTCCTCACTGTCTACCACAGGAATGTTCTCCCACTGTCCACCACAGGTAGTCCTCCTGTGTATCAGAGGGATGTCCTTCCCACAGTCCACCACAGGTTCATCCTCCTTACGGATTACCACAGGAACGTCCTCCTGTGCACCACAGGAACATACTCCCCACTTCCCACCACATAAAGGTCCTCCACAATGTCCACCACAGTCAAATCCTAACCACAGTCAACAACAGGGACATTCTTCCCATTGTCCACCACAAGGAAATCCTCCCCACTGTCCACCACATGGATGTCTTCCTCACTGTCCACCACAGGGATATCCTTCTCACTGTCCACCACAGAGATGCCCTACACACTGTCCATTACATGAATGTACTCCCCACTGTCCACCACAGAAATGTCCTCTTCAATGTCCACCACAAAGATATGGTCCCCACTGTCCACCACAGAAAAAATTTTTCTACTGTGCACCACAGGATGTCCTTCTCATTGTCCACCACAGGGATGTCCTCACTGTTACCACAGGGATGTCCTTTTCAATGTACCCTACAGGGACAGCCTCCCCACTGTCTACTACAGAGATGTCCTCCCCACTCTCCACCATAGGAAACTTCTCCTGTGTCAAACAGGGACGTCCTTCCCGCTATCCACCAGAAAAAGTCCTCCTTACTGACCACAACTGGGATGCCCTCCTCACTGTTCACCACGGGAACATCTTCCTGTTTACCACAGGGACGTCCTCACAACTGTTTAAAGGGGTGTTTCCTCCCCACTGACCAACACATAGACATCTTTCACACTGTCTTCCATAAAGATGTCCTCCTCAGTATCCACAAATGGGACATCTTCCCCACTATCCAACACAGAGACATCCTCCTCACTGTCCACCACAGGGAAGACCTCCCCACTGTCCACCAAAGTGCATCCTCCTTACTTTCCACCACAGGGATATCATCCCCAGTGTAAACCACAGGGATATCCTCTTCACTGTCCACCACAGAAAAGTCTTCCCCACTGTTCACCACAAGGATGCCCTACTCACTGCCCACCACAAAGATGTCCTCCCCACTGTCCACCACAGAAAAATCCTCCCCTCTGTCTACCACAAGGACTTCCTCCTCATTGACCACCACCAGGATATCCTCCAACTGTCATTACAGGGATGTCTTCTTCACAGTCCACCACAGGGAATTCCACCTCACTGTCCACTATGGGGATGTCCTTTTCAATGTTCACCACAGGAACATCCTCCACACTGTTCAACACCGTGATGACCTCCTGTGCACAACAGCAAAATCGCCCCATTGTCCACCACAGAGATGTCCTTTCCACTGTCCAGCACAGGAACATCCTCCTCACTGCCCACCACAAGGATGTCTTACCCACTGTCCACCACAATGAAATCTTCCCCATTGTTCACCACAGGGACATCCTCCCTACTGTCCACCACAGCAATGTCCTTTTCACTGTCCCCCACAGGGAAATCCTCCCAACTGTCCACGACAGGGATGTCCTGCCAACTGTCCACCAGAATGATGTCCTCCCCACTGTCCACCACAATTACATCCTTTCCACTGTCCACCACAGTGAAATCCTCCTCACTGTCCACCACAGGAACCTCTTCTCCAATGTACATCACAGGGTTGTCCTCCCCACTTTCCACCTCAGGAATATCTTCCCCACTGTCCATCAAAGTGATTTCCTTTACACTGTCCACCACAGTGTTGTACACCACACTGTGCACCACAGAGATATGCTCCCCACTCTAAACCACAGGAGTGTCCTCCCCACTGTCCACCAAAGAAAAATCCTCCCCAATGTGCACCACAGGGACGTCCTCCTCA
This sequence comes from Arvicanthis niloticus, assembly GCF_011762505.2. Lineage (NCBI taxonomy): Eukaryota > Metazoa > Chordata > Mammalia > Rodentia > Muridae > Arvicanthis > Arvicanthis niloticus. The sequence continues at coordinate 49,525 of NW_023045525.1, read as the reverse complement.
TGATTTACCACAGTGATGTCCTCCTGTGTACCACATGGAATCCTTCCCACTGTCCATCAAAGGTATGTCCTCCTTACTGACCACCACAGGGATGTCCTCCCAATGTCCACCAAGTAAAAACCTCCAAACATTGAAACAAAGGGACATCCTTTCCACTGTCCACCACAGGGAAATCCAACTTACTGTCTACCACAGGGACACCCTCCCCACTTTCCATCACAGAGACATCCTCCTCAATGTCCTCCACAGAGATGTCCTACACACTGTCCACAACATGGATGTCCTCCGACTGTCTGCCACAGAACCATTTTCCTCACTGTCCACCACATGGATGTCCTTCTCACTATCCACCACAAGGATGACCTGTCCATTGTCCACCAGAGAGATGTGGTCCCCAGTGACCACCAAAGGGATGTTCTCAACACTGCCCTCCACAGAAAAAATTTTCCAATGTGCAGCACAGGGCTGTCCTCCTCACTGTCACCACAGGGATGTTCTCTTCGCTGTCCATACAGGGACGTCTTGCCCATTATCCACCACAGAGGTGTCCTCCCCACTGTCTACCACAGGTCGTCCTCCTGTGTATCACAGGGACGTCCTTCCCACAGTCTACCACAGGTGCATCCTCCTTACTGATCACCACAGGGATGTCCTCATGTGCACCACGGGAACGCACTCCCCACTGCCCACCACAATGACATCTTCAGCAATGCCTACCACAGTCAAATCCTCCTCACAGTCAACAACAGAGACATCCTTCTCACTGTCCATCAGAAGGAAATCCTCCCCACTGTCCACCACAAGGACGTCTTCCTCACTCTCCACCACAGTGAAATCCTCCTCACTGTCCACCACAGGGACCTCCTCTCCAATGTACACCACAGGGATGTCCTCCCCACTTTGCACCTCAGGAAAATCTTCCCCACTGTCCAACAAAATGATTTTATTTACACTGTCCACCACAGATATTTACACCACATTGTGCACCACATAGATGAACTCCCCACCCTCCACCACAGGGGTGCCCTCTCCACTGTCCACCAAAGAAAAAACCTGCCCAATATGCACCAGAGGGACGTCCTCCTCATTGTTTACCACAGTGATGTCGTCCTGTGTACCACATGGAGTCTTTCCCACTGTCCACCAAAAGTGTGTCCTCCTTACTGACCACCACAGGGACATCCTTCCCACTATCCACCAAGTGAAAACCTCTAAACAGTCAACCACAGGGACATACTTCCCACTGTCCACCACAGGGAAGTCCTCCCCACTGTCCACCAGAGTGACATCCTCCCCACTGTCTCCCACAGGGACAACCTCCCCACTCTCCTACACAGAGATGTCCTACACACTGTCCACCACATGGATGTCCTCCTCATTGACCACCACTGGGATATCCTCTTCACTGTCCACCACAGGGAAGTCCACCCCATTTTCTACAATGGGGACATCCTTTTCAATGTTCACCATAGGAACATCCTCCAAACTGTTGACCACAGTGATGACCTCCTGTGCACCACAGCAAAATCACCACACTATCCAACAGAGAGATGTCCTTTCCACTGTCCACCACAGGAACATACTTCTTACTGCCCACCTCAAGAAAGTTCTACCCACAGTCCACCAAAGTGAAATCTTCCTATTGTCCACCACAGGAACATCCTCTCCACTGTCCTCCACAGGGATGTCCTCCTCACTATCCACCACAGGGAAGTCTTCCCCACTGGCCACAACAGGGAAATCCTCCCAACTGTCCACCACAGGGATGTCCTCTGTACTGTCCACCACAGGTACATCCTTCCCATTGACCTCCACAGGAAAATCCACCCCACTGTCCTCCACAGGTATGTACCCCTCACTGTCCACCACAAGAATGTCCTCCCCACAAGACTATTCTCCGCACTGTTGACCACAGAGACATCCTCCTCGTGGTCTACCACAGGGACATCTTCCTCACTTTTTACCACAGAGATATCCTAACAACAGTCCAACACAGGGATGTCCTCCACACAGTCCCCCACAGAAAAGTCTTTCCCACAGTCCACTACAGGGACATCCTCCTCACTGTAAACCACAGGGATGTTCTCCCACTGTCTACCACAGAAAAATCCTCCACACTGTACTCCACAGAGATGTCCTCCTCATTGACCACCACAGATATGTCTTCCTCACTGTCACCACAGAAATGTCCTATTCACTCTCCTCTTCCAGAGGGAACCTTTCCACGGTCCACCACAGGGGGTCCTATTTTCTGACCACCACAGGGTAATCCTCTCCACTGCCCACCACAAAGATGTCTTCCCCACTGTTCACCACAGTGAAATACTCCTCACTGTCCACCACAGTAACCTCCTCTCCAATGTACACCACAGGGAGATCCTCCCCACTGTCCACCCCAGGGAAGTCTTCCCCACTGTCTAACAAAGTGAATTCCTTTACATTGTCCACCACAGTGATGTCCACTTCACTGTCCACCACAAAGATGTGTTCTCCACAGTCTACCACAGGAATGTCTTCCACACTGTCCATCAAAGAAAAGTCCTCCCCACTGTTCACCACAGGAATGTCCTCCTCACTGTTCACCACAGTGATGTCCTCCTGTTTACCACAGGGACATCTTCCCACTGTCCACCAAAGGAGTGTCCTCCTTACTGACAACCACAGGGACGTCCTTTTGTGCACCACAGTAACATCTCACAAAAACGTCCTCCCCACTATCCACCAAGTGAAAACCTCGCCACAGTCAACCACAGGGATATCCTTCCAACAGTCCACCACAGGGAAATCCTCCACACAGTCAACCACAGGGACATCCTCCTCACTGTCCTCCACAGAGATATACTACACACTGTCCACAACATGGATGTCCTTTCATTGTCCACCACAGAAACATCTTCCTCACTGTCTACCACAGCTATGTCCTTCTCACTGTATACCACAGGGATATTCTGTCCATAGTCCACCACAGATATGTGGTTCCCAGTGACGTCCACAGGGATGTTCTCAACACTGTCCTCCACAGAAATATCTTTTCCACTGTGCACCACAGGGATGTCCTCCTCACTGTCACCACAGATATGTTCTCTTCACTGTCCATCACAGAGACGTCTTGCCCACTATCCAACACAGAGATGTTCTCCCCACTATCCACCACAGGTAGTCCTCCAGTGTATCAGAGGGATGTCCTTCCCATAGTCCACCACAGGTGCATCCTCTTTACTGATCACCACAAAACATCCTCCTGTGCACCACAGGAACCTACTCCCCTCTGCCCACCACAATGACATCCACCGCAATGTCCACTACAGTGAAATCCTCCCCACAGTCAAGGATGTCCACAGGGACATCCTTTCCAATGTCCAACACATGGAAATCCTCTCCACTGTCCACCACAAGGACGTCTTCCACACACTCCACCACAGGGATATCCTCTTCACAGTCCTCCACAGAAAAAATATTTTGTACTGTGATTCACGGGACCTCCTCCTCATTGTTGACCACAGGGATGTGCTTCTCACTGTTACCATAGAAATGTCCTCTTTGCTGTACACCATAGGATGTCGTCCCTACTGTCAACCACAGAGATGTCCCCCACAATCTCCACCACAGGAAACTTATTGGTGTAAAACAGGGACGTCCTTTCAACTGTACACCACGACGGAACCCTCTTTACTGACCACAACTGAGACGTTCTCCTCACTGTCCAGCACAGGGACATCCTGCTTTTTACTACAGTAACGGCCTTACCACTGTCCATGACAGAGGATTCCTCACCACTGAACACCACAGGGACATCCTCCACACAGTCCACCACCAAAATGTCCTGCTCAGAATCCACAAAAGAGGCATCTTCCCCACTGTCCAACACAGAGTCCTCCTCCTCACTTTCCAACACAGGGAAACCTTCCCAGTATCCACCACAGGGAAGTCCACCCCACTGTCCACAATGGGGAGTCCTTTTCACTGTTCACCAGTGGAATATCCTCCACACTGTTAACCACAGTGATGACCTGCAGTGCACAACAGCAAAATTGCCCCACTGTCCACCACAGAGATTTCCTTTCCACTGTCCACCACAGAAAAATCCTTCCCTCTGTCCACCACAGGGATGTCCTCCTCATTGACCACCACCGGGATATCCTCCTAACTGTCACCACAGAGATGTCCTCTTCACTGTCCACCACAGGTAAGTCCACCCCACTGTCCACAAAGCGGATGTCATTTTCAGTGTTCAGCACAGGAACATCCTCCATGCTGTTCACCACAGTGATGACCTCCTGTGCACCACAGCAAAATCACCCCAATATCCACCACAGAGATGTCCTTTCCACTGTCCAGCACAGGAACATCCTCCTCACTGCCCACCTCATGGATGTCCTACCCACTGTCCACCAGTGAAATCTTCCCCACTGTCCACCACAGGGACATCCTCCCCACTGTCCACAACAGAGAAGTCCTCCCAACTGTCCACCACAGAAATGTCCTCCCAACTGTCCACCAGAATGATGTCCCCTCCCACTGTCCAACACAGGGACTTCCTTCCCACTCTCCTCCACAGGGAAATCCACCCCACTGTCCTCCACAGGTACATACCTGTCACTGTCCACCACAAGGATTTCCTCCCCACTGTAAACCACAATGATATTCTTCACACTGTCGACCACAGAGACATCCTCCTCATGGATACCACAGGAACATCCTCCTCACTGTTTACCACAGAGATGTCCTAATAACAGGCCAACACAGGGATGTCCCCCACACTGTCCACCACAGAAAAGTCTTTCTCACAGTCCACCACAGGGACATCCTCCTCACTGTTCACCAAAAGGATGTTCTCCCACCCTCTACCACAGATATGTGCTTGCCCCTGTCCACCACAGGGATGTCCTCCCAATTGTCCACCACAAAAAATTCCTCCACACTCTCCTACACAGGGACATCTTCCACATTGACCACCACAGATACGTCTTCCTCACTGTCACCACAGGGATGTCCTTTTCACTTTCCTCCAGAGGGAATCTCCCTACAGTCCATCACAGGGGCGTGCTAAATACTGACCACAACAGGGACATCCTCTCAACTGCACACCATAAGGACGTTCTCCCCACTGTCCACCAAAGGAATGTCCTCTCCAATGTACACCACAGGGAGGTCCTCTCCACTGTCCACCTCTAGAAATACTTCCCCACAGTCCAACAAATTGATTTGCTTTACACTGTCCACCACAGTGATGTCCACCACACTGTCCACCAAAAAAATCCTCCCCACTGTGCACCACAGTGATGTCCTCCTCATTGTTCACCACAGTAATATCCTCCTGTGCACATTAACATCCTTCCCACAGCCCATCACAAGGATGTCCTCCCCACTTTCCACCATGGGTACATCCTTCCCACTGTCCACCAGAGGGAAATCCTCCCCACTGTCCACCACAGTTACATACTTTTCACTGTCTACCACAAAGATCTCCTTCCCACTGTAAACCACAGGGATATTCTCTGCATTGTCGACCAAAGAGACATCCTCCCACTGTCCACAACACAGACATCCTCCTCACTGGTCACCACAAGGATTTCCTCTCCATTGTCCACCACAGAAATGTCTTCCACACTGTCCACTACAGGGACGTCCTCCTCATTTACCACCAAAGTTATGTCTTATTCACTGTCACCACAGGGACATCCTTTTCACTGTCCAGCACAGGGACATCCTCCAAACTGTTTCCCACAGAGACGTCTTCCTGTGCACCACAGCAAACTCATCTCACTGTCCACAAAACTCACCCCAATCTCCTCCCCACTGTCCAAGACAGGGATATCCTCCCCACTGTCCACAACCAGGATGTTCTCCTGTGCAACAAAGTGTGGTCCACCACAATGTCCACCACATGGACATCCTCCTGTGTACCACAAGGATGTCCACAACACTGTCAAAAACAGGAGTGTCCTCCCCACTGACCACCACAGGGACATCTTCCTGTTCACCACAGGGACATACTCCTAACTGTCCACAACAGGGACATCCTCCTAACTGTCCACCACAGGGATGTCCTTTGCACTGTCCACCAAAGGAACATCCTCCCCACTGACCACAACAAGAACATCCACCCCACTGTCCACTATAGTGAAATCCTCTTTACTGTCTGCCACAGGGATGTCCCCCCACTGTCCACCACAGGGATATCATCCTCACTGTTCATCACAGGGAAATTCTCCCCAGAGTCCACCACAAGTATGTCATCCCACTGTCCACCACAGTGATGTCCTCTTGTACATCATAGGGACATCCTCCCCACTCTTCACCACAGGGATTTCCTCCCTACTGACCACCACAGGGACATCCTCCACACTGTACACCACAGGGCAGTCTTCCTGATCACCAGAGGGACATACTCCCAACTGTCCACAACAGGGACGTCCTCCTAACTGTCCACCACAGGGATGTCCTCTGCACTATCCACCACAGGAACATCCTCCCCACTGAACACAACAAGAACATCCACCCCAATGTCCACTACAGTGAAATCCTCTTTACTGTCCGCCACAGGGATGTCCTCCTCACTGTTCATCACAGGGAAATCATCCCCAGAGTCCACAACAATGATGTCCTCCCCATTGCCCACCACAGGGATGTCCTCTTGTGGACCATAGGGACATCTTCCCCACTCTCCACCACAGGGGCGTCCTCCTTACTAACTACAACAGGGACATTTTCCACACTGTCCAACACAAAGATGTCCTGCCCAATGTCCACCAGAGGAATGTCCTCCCCATTGTCCACCAGAGGGAAGTCCTTCTAACTCTCCACCACAGAAACTTTCTTCACTGTCCACCACAGTTATATCCGTCTGTGCACCAAAGAAATGTCCTCCTGACTGCCCACCAGAAGGATATCCTCCCCATTGTCCACCATAGGTACATCCTTCCCACTGTCCCCCACAGGGATGTCTTCCCCACTATGCACCACAGGTACATACATAGCACTTTCTACCACAGTGATATTTTTTAACTGTCCATCACAGGGATGTCCTCCTAACTGTCCACCACAGTGAAATCCTCCCTACTGTTCACCACAGGGAAGTCTTCTCCACTATCCACAACAGTGATGTCCTCCCCAGTTTTCACCACAGACACGTGTTCCTCAGTATCTACCTGAGGACTATCCTCCCAACTGTCCACCACAGGTACGTCCTCCCCACTGTTTACCAAGGAGTCATCCTCCTCAATGTCCAACACAAGAATTTCTCACACACTGTCCACAAGAGGGACGTCCTTCCCAATGACCAACACAAGTTCTTCCTCCTGTGCACCACAGGGACATCTTCCCCACTGTTCACCACAGAGAAATCCAACCCACTGTCCACCAGAGGGACATCCTGCCCACTGTCCACCACAAGGATGTCCTCTAATGCAACACAAGAACATCCTCACTTTCCACAAGGGCATTTTCTTCACTGTGTACCACAGTTAAATCCTCCCAACAGCCTACCACAGGGACGTCCTCCCTACTGTTCACCCCAGGGACATCATTTTCACCTTCCACCATAGAGTTCTCCTTCACACTGTTTCCCACAGGGATGTCTTTTCCACTGTCCACCTCAGAGAAGTCATTCCCACTCTCCACCACAAGGAAGGCCATCTTCTCACTGTTCACCAGAGTGATGTTCTTCCCAATGTACACAACAATGTTGTCCTCCCCACAGTACATAACAGGGACATCCTTACCACTGTCCACAACAAGGATGTCCTTTTTACTGTCCACTACAGGGAAGTCCTCCACACTGTCCACCACAGGAAAGTCCTCCACACTGTCAACAACAGGGATGTCCTCCCCACTGTTCACCACAGGGAAATTCTCCCCACTGTCCACCACAAAGACATTCTCTTCAATGTCCACAACAAAGAAGTCCTCACTTTCCACCACAAAGAATTCCTTGCACCTGTCCACCATAGAAATGTCCTATTTACTGTCCACTACAGGGAATTTCTCCCCAATGACCAACACGGGGATGTGCTCCTCAATGTCCACCAAAGTGAATTCATCCACACTGTCCACCAGAAAGACGTACTCCTGTGCAACACCGCAATGTCCTCCCCACTGTCCACCACAACTACATTCTCCTGTGCACCACAGGGATGTCCTCTCCTCTGTCCACCACAATGACATCCTCCCAGCTCTTCATCACAAGCATGTCCTTTCTCCGGTCCATCTCAGGGATGTCCTTCTCACAGTAATCCCAAGAAATGTCCTCCCCACTGTCCTGCATTGGGTTGTCCTTCTCACTGTGAACCCAGGGGACATCCTTCCCACTGTTCACCCCAGGGACGTCCTCCTCACTTTCCACCAGAGGGACGTCATTCCACTCTCCATTACAGGGATGTCCTCCCCACTGTCCATCACAGCGACGTCCTCACCACCATCCACCACAGAGAAATCCTCTCAACTGTCCACCACACGGAAGTCCTCCCCAATATCCTCCACAGGAACCTCCTTTTTACTATCCTTCACAGGTATTTCCTCCTCACTGACCACCAATGTGACATCCTCATGTTCATCAGAGCAATGTCCTACCCATGGTCCAATACAAGGATGTAGTCCCTATTGTCCACCACATTTGAAACTCCCCACTGTCTACCACAAAGATGTCCTCCACACTGTTCATTACAGGGATGTCCTCATCACAATCAATAATAAGGAAATCCTGCCCACTGTCCACCACAGGGATGTGCTCCCCACTCTCTGCCACAGGGAGATCCTCCCCAATGTCTACCACAGGGAAGTCCTCCCCAATGTTCACCACAAAGATGTCCTCCTCAATGTCCACCACAAGGAGGTCCTTTAAAATGTTCAACACAGGGATGTCCTTTCCACTGTCCATCACAGGGACATCCTCCCCAGTGTCCACCACAGAGACATCCTCCTTACTATCCACCAAAGAGATGTCCTTCACACTGTCCACCACAGGGACGTCCTCCTGTGCACCACCAGAACGTCCTTCCTACTTTTCACAAGGACATACGCCCCACTGTCCACCAAAGTGAAATTTTTTTCCACTCTCCACCTCAGGAACATCCTCCCAACTGTCCACCACAGAAACCTCCTCGCCATTATTTACCACAAGGATCTCCTCCTAACTGTCCACAAGAGGGATGTCCTTTTCACTGTTTACCAGAGAAATGCCTTCCTCACTGTTGACTAAAGGGATTTTGTTTTAACTGTCACCAAAGAGAAATCCTCCCCACTGTCCACAACAGGGATGTCCTCCTCACTGTCCAACATATGGACATCTTCCCCACTGCCCACCACAGGGATATCCTCCTGTGCACCACAGGAACATCCTCCCCACGGTCCATTACAAGGACATCTTCCCTACAGTCCATCACATTGCAATCCTTCACACTGTCCACCACAAATACGTCCTCCCCACTGTTCAACACAGGGATTTTTTTCTTACTGTCAACAACAGGTAAATCCTACCCACTGTCCACCCAAGGGACTATCTTCCAATCTCCACTACAGAGATGTCCTCCCCACTGTGCACCACAAGGACATCCTCCCAACTGTATACCACAGGGATGTCCTCCACATTGTCTACCACAGGGATTGCCTCCCCTCTGTCCACAACAGGGAATTCCTCCCCATTGTCAAAAACAGAAATGTCCTTCTAATTGTCCACCACTGAAACATCCTCCCCACTGTCCAATACAGGGATGTCCTCCTCACTGTCCACCACAATGAAGCCCTTCCCACTATCCACAACAGGGAAGTTCTCCCCATTGTCCACAAAAATGATATCCTCCTTATTGTTTACCACAGAAATGTCCTTCTCAATGTCCACCACAGTGATGTCTTCTCCACTGTTCATCACAAAACCTCCTTTTGTTTCCCCCAGAGCCATCATCCCCACTGTCCACCACAGGGGCATCCTCCCCAAAGACCACCAAAGGGATGTTCTCCTCACTATCCACCACAGAAACTTCCTCCCGAGTGACCACCACAGAAATATACTCCACGCTGTTCACCACAGGAATGTCCTCTTCACTGTCCACCAAAAGGTGGTCCTCTCCAATGTCCACAACAGGGATATATTTCCCACTGTCCACCACAGGGGCGTCCTCTCCATTGACCACCACAGGGATGTCCTCTGCACTGTCCACCATAGGGAATTCCTCCACACTGTATACCACAGGTATGTCCTCTCCATTTTGCACCACAGTGATGTCCTACAAAGTGTCCACCACAGCGTCGTATTCCACACTGTACACCTCAAGGATGTACTCATGTATACCACAGGGACGTCCTCCCCACTATCCACAACAGGTGCATCCTCTCCACTAACCACAATCTGGACGTCCTCCACACTGTCCAAGACAAGAATATCCTCCCTACTCTCCACCAAAATGGAAATCCTCCCCAGTGTCTACCTCCAGGATGTTCTCCCCACTGTCCATCACAGGGATGTCCTCCTGTGTAGGGACGAATCTCGCGAGCTTGGGGAAGGGAGGGAGTCCAGCGACACAGTCTCAGGGTGGTCTGGCACCAGGGCTTCCTGCGCCGCCAGCGGAGGATCCCACATTCACGCAGCTGTCGGTGGGCTGGCCGGCGGCTGCATCAGCAAGGTTCCAGGGTTCCAAAAGCTGGGAATCAGGTGGAGAGACCATGGACACGTGGAGTCCGGTTTTCCAAAGCTTTTATTGTTCATGGCATGGTGAATGGATGTAGGTGTTGTGCACTTCCCCCGCCAAAGGCCAGGGGAGATCAGTCTTATAGGGAAGGGAGAAAGGGGAGGGAATAACTTAATTAGCTACGCCCCTGGCCTTTTGATAATTCATTAATATTTAAATCTCTGGAGGTAGAGACTTGTTAATCATGCCCTCTACCTGTCCTACGTGACTGAAATTAACAGGTTAAATGGAGTTACCTCGTCCAAGGCCCAACACTCCTGTGCACCATAGAGATGTCCTCCCAACTGTCCAAAATAGGGAAGTCCTATCCACTGTCCACCACAGTGACATCCTCATGTGCACCACAGGAACATCTTTTCAACTGTCCATCAAAGACATCCTCCCCACTGTCCACCACAGTAAAATCCTCCACACTGTCTACCACAGAGACATTTTCTGTGAACCACAGGAACATCCTTTCAACTGTCTACAAGAATGTCCTCCCCACTGTTCACCACAGTAAAATCCTTCCCACTGTCAAGCACAAGGACATCCTCCCCACTGTCCACCACAGGTACGTCCTCCCTACTGTTTACCACAGAGTCATTCTCCTCAACATAAACCACAGGGATGTTCTAAAATCTGTCCACCACAGTGACATTCTCCCCAATGTCCACCACAGGGACGTCCTTGCATTGCAAGAATGTCCTCCTCATGGTCCACCACAAGAATGTCCTCCACACTGTCCACCACAGTTACATCCTTTCCAATGTCCACAACAAAGACGTCCTCAGCACTGGCCATCACAGGGATGTTTTTCTCACTGTTAACCACAAGGCAGTTCTCTTTACTGTCTACCACAGGGAGGTCCTCCCCACTGTCCAACAAAGGTATGTCCTCCCAACTGTCCAACACAATGACGTCATCCTCATTGTCCACCAGAGTGAAGTACTCCCTACCTTCCACCACTGGAACATCCTTCTCACTCATCAACATGGGCATATCCTCTCCACTGTCCACCACAGGGATGTCCTCCGCACTGTCAACCACAGGGAATTCTTTCCCACTGTCCACCACAGGGACATCCTCCTCAGTGTCCACCACAAAAGTATCCTCCCCACTGTCCACAACAGGGATATTCTTCACACTGTCCTCCAAAGAGAAGTCCTCCCCACTGTCTTTATAATTACATCCTCCTCATGGTCCAACACTAAGATGTCCTCCCAACTGTCCACTACAGTCATGTCTTATCCACTGTCCACCACAGGGACATTTTGCTGTGCACAACAGTAACGTTCTGCCAACCGTCCACCACAAGGACATCCTCTCCACTGTCTACTACTGTGAAATCCTCCGCACTGTCCAGCACAGAGACATCCTACCCACTCTCCTTTACCTGGATGTCCTCTCTACTGTGCACAACCAGGACATCTTCTCCACTGCCCACCACAGGGATGTCATTTTCATTGTCCAACACAGTAACATCCTCTCAACATTCGACCAGAGGGACTTCCTGCTGTGCACCATAAGAAAATCCTTCCCACGGCCCACAACAAGGGCGTCCTCCACACTATCCACCACAGTGAAGTCCTCCCCACTGTTCACCACAAAGACTTCTTCTCCCCTGGCCACCACAGGCATGTCTTACTCACTGTCATCCACAGGGAAGTCCTCCCCACTGTCCACTACAGGAACATCCTTCCCACTCTCCACAATAGAGATGTCCTCCCCACTGTGCAACAGAATAATGTCCTCCCCACTGTACACCACAGGGAGGTCCCCTTTACTGTCCAACACAGGAATGGCCTCCCCACTGTCCACAACAGGTATGTCCTCCTCATTATCCAACACAGGAATGTCCTCCCCACTCTCCACCACAGGGATATCCTCTGCACAGTCCACCATATGGACTTTTCTCTCTTCACCACAGGAATGTCCTTTTCATGGTCCACCACAAGAACATCCTCCCGACTATCCACCACAATGAAATCCTCCCAAACTGTCCACCACAAAGTCATCCTCCCCACGGGCTATGACAGGGATGTTCTCATCACTGTCAAGCACAGGGAAATTCTCCCCACTATCCACCACAGAGACCTCCTTCACATTGTCCACCACAGGGACGTCATCTCTACTGTCTACCACAGGCATGTCCTCTCCACTGTACACCACAGGGAAGTCCTCCTCACTGTCCATCACAGGGACATCCTACCCACTGTTTACCACAGTGACATTCTTCTCACTGTCACCACAGAAAGGTCCTTCCCACTGTCCACCACAGGAAAGTCTTTCCCACTGTCCACCACAGGAACATCCTCCACACTGTCCACCACAGGTACATCCTCACCACTGCTCACCACAGGTATGTCCAATGCAGAAATGTCCTACCCACTCTCCTCAAAAAATATCCTCTCCATTGTCCACCACAGAGACATCCTTCCAACTGTCCACCACAGAAATATCCTCCTCACTGTCCACAATCAAGTAGTCCTCCCCACTCTCCATCACAGGGAAGTCCTCACCACTGTCCACCACAAAGATATCCTTTCCAATGTACACCACATAGATGTCCTCCCCACTGTCCACCACAGGGACATCCTTTTCATGGTCCACAACAGGGATTTCCTCCTCACTGTCCACCACAGGAATGTATTACCCACTCTACACCACCAGAATGTTCTCCCCACAGTCCATCACAAGTAAGTATTATCCACTGTCCACCACAGGGACGTCGTCTTCATTGTCCACTACAGGGATGTCCTCACCAATGTCCTCCATAGGGACATCCTTCCCACTGTCCACCACAGGGACGTCCCTCCCCACTGTCCACCACACGGACGTCCTCCCCACAGTTCACCACAGGTAAGTCCTCCCCACTGTCCTCCACAGGGAAATCCTACCACAGTTATGTTCTCCTCACATTCGACCACAGTGATATCTTCCTCACTGTGCATCACAGGGATGTCCTCCCCACTGTCCAACACAGAGAAGTCCTCCTCACTGTCAACCACCGAGATGTCCTTCGCACTCTCCACCACAGAAATATCCTCTTTGCTCTCCACCACAGGAACATTTTCCCAACTGTCCGCCACAGACATGTCCTCCTCACTGTCCACAATCGAAAAGTCCTCCCCACTATCCATAACAGGGACGTCTTCTCCACTGTCCACCACAAAATAACCTTTTCAACATAAACCACATAGATGTCCTCCTCACTGTCCATCACAGAGACATCCTACCCACTGTACACCAAAGGAATTTTCTCTCAAGGGTATATCACAAGTAAGTCTTCCCCACTCTCCACCACAGAAATGTCCTCCTCTGTACCAGAGGGACATCCTCCACACTGTCCGACACAGGGGCGTCCTCCTTATTGACCACCACAGGGACGATCTCCACACTGTCCACCACAGAGATGACCTCCTCAATGTCCATCACAGGGACATCTTCCTTACTGTCTACAACAAGGACATCCACCTGTGCACCACAGGAACGTCCTCCCCACTGTCCACCACAGGGATGTCCTTCACACTGTCTGCCACAAAGACTTTATTTCCACTGTCCACTAGAGAGATGTCCTCCCAACTGTACACCACAAGGACATCCTCCTGTGTACCACAGGGACATCCTCACCATTGTCCAACTCAGGGGTTTCATCCCCTCTGACCACCACAAGAGCGTCCTCCACACTTTCCTCCACAGAGATGTCCTCCCCACTGTCCAACACAGGGACGTCATCCTGTGCACCAAGGGACATGCTTTCAACTGTTTATAACATAGATGTTTTCTCCACTGTCTACCAAAGGGACACCCTCCCCACTGTCCACCACAGAGGCATCCTCTCCACTGTGCACCAAAGGGGCCTCCCCCCAATTGACCACCACAGGGATGTTGTGACCACTGTCCACCACAGAGATGTCCTCCCCACTGTACAACACAAAGACATTCTCACAACTGTCCACCACAGGAACATCCTCTTGTGTACAACAGGGACGTTCTCAACACTGTCCACCAAAGGGGCATCCTCCCCACTGACCACCACAGGGACAACCTTCACAATGTCCACCACAGAGATATCATCCCCACTGTCCACCACAGGGATATCTTCCACACTTTCTAACCAGAGATCGTCCTCCTGGGCACCACAGGGTCTTCCTCCCAATGGTCCAGAACAGAGATGTCTTTCTCACTGTTCAACACAAAGACACAGTGTCCACCACAGGGATTTCTTCTTGTGCAACAGAGGGACGTCCTTTCCACTGTCCACCACAGAGATATCCTCCCCACTGTCTACCACAGGAATGTCCTCCTATCTTCAACAGATATGTCCTCTCCAGTGTCCACCACAGGGGCATCCTACTTACTGAACACCATAGGGACATCCTCCACACTGTCCACCAAAGTGATGTCCTCCCCACTCTCCATTACAGGGACTTCCTCCACACTGTCCAATACAGGGACTTCCTCCACACTGCCCACCACAAGGAAGTCCTCTTGTGAACCACAGGGACAACCTCAGAACTATCTACCACAAAGATTATCTTCTGACAGCCCGCCACAGCAACATCCTCCCCAGAGTCCCCCACAGGTAAGATCTCTCCACTGTCCACCACAGAAACATCCTCTCCAATGTACACTACAGTAATGTGCTCCCCACTGTCCACTTCAGGAAAGTCTTCCCCCGGGCAACGAAGTGATTTCCTTTTCACTGTCCACCACAGTGATGTCCTCCCCACTGTCCACCACAGGAATGTCTTCCCCATTGTCCACCAGAGAAAAATCCTCCCCACTGTGCACCATAGGGACGTTCTCCTCATTGTCCTCCACTCTGTCCAACACAGAAAAAATTTTTTCTACTGTTCACCACAGGATGTCTTCCTCATTGTTCACCACAGGGATGTCCTTCCTACTGTCCACCACAGAGATGTCCTCCCCACTTTCCACCACAGCAATGTCCTCCTGTGTAAAACAGGGATATCCTTTCCAATGTCCACCACAGAGAAGTCCTCCTTACTGACCACAACTGGGAAGTACTCCTCACTGTTTATCACAGGGACATCCTCCTGCTTACCACAGGGATGTCCTCAACACTGTCCACGCCAGGGATTTTCTTCCCACTCACCACCACAAGAACATCCTCCACACTGTCCACCAAAAAGATGTCCTGCTCAGTATCCACCAGAGGGACATCTTCCACACTGTTCAACACAGAGAAATCCTCCTCACTGTCCACCACATGGACAACCTCCCCCGGTCAACCAGAGGGCGTCCTCCTCACTTTCCACCACGGGGATATCATTCCCACTGTAAACTGCAGGGATATCCTCCTCACTGTCCACCATAGAAAAGTCATCTGCACTGTCTACCACAAGGATTTCCTACACACTGCCCACCACAAGGATGTCCTCCTCACTGTCCACTACAGAAAAATCCTCCCCTCTGACCACCACAGGGACGTCCTCATCATTGACCACCACTGGGATATCCTTGTAAATCTCACCACAGGGAAGTCCTTTTCACTGTGCACCACAGGGAAGTCTACCCAACTGTCCACAATGGAGACATTTTTTTCACTGTTCACCAAGGAACATCCTCCACATTGTTCAGCACAGTGATTACCTCCTGTGCACCTTAGCAAAATTGCCCCACTGTCCACCACAGAAATGTCCTTTCTACTTTCCACCACAGGGACATCCTCCCCACTGTCAAACATAGGAACAGCCATCCCTCTCTCCACCAAAGAGACGTTTTTTTACTGTCCACCAAAGAAACATCCCCCCCGAGCCCACCACAAATACTTCCTACCTACTGTCCATCATAGTGAAATCTTTCCCATTGTCAAACACAGGGACATCCTCCCCACTGTTCAGCACAGGGATGTCTCCTCACTGGCCATCACAGGGAAGTTTTACAACTGTACACCACAGGGATGTCCTCCCCACTGTCCACCACAGGGACATCCTTTCCACTGTCTAGCAGAGGGAAATCCTCCTCACTGTCCACCGCAAGGATGTACTCCCCACTGTAAACCACAAGGATATTCTCTGCATTGTCGACCACAGATATATCCTCCCCACTGTCCACCACAGTGACATCCTCCTCACTGTTTACCACAGAGATGTCCTAACAACAATGCACCTCAGGGATGTCTTCCACACTGTCCACCACAGGAAAGTCTTCCCCACTGTCTACCATATGGACATTTTCCTCACTGTGCACCACAGAAATGTCCTTGCACTGTCCACCACAGAGATTTGCTTGCCACTGTCCAACACAGGGACGTCCTCCTCATTGATCACCACAGATATATCTTCTTCACTGTCACCAGGAGGATGTCCTCTTCACTGTCCACCAGAGGGAAACTGCACTGTCCACCACAGGGGCATCCTACTTACTGACCATCACAGGGACCTCCTCCACACTTTCCACCAAAGAGATGTCCTCCCCAATGTCCACCACAGGGACGTCCTCCCCACTGTCCACCACAGGAACATTTTTCCCACTGTCCACCACAGAGACGTCCCTTCAACTATCTAGCACAAAGACGTCCTCCCCATTGTCCACCACAGAAGCATACTCTAGTGTACAACAGAAATGTCATCACCATTCTCCACCACAGGTGTGTTTTCCCCATAGACCACCAAAGAAACTTCCTCAACACTGGCCACCACAGAGATGTCCTCCCAACTTTCCACCACAGGGACCTCTTCCACACTGCCCACCACTGGGAAGTACTCCTGTGCACCACACGGACATCCTCAAAACTATCTACCACAAACATGTTCTCCCCACTGCACACCACAGTGATGTCCTCCCCACTATCTACCACATGGAAGTGCTCCTCACTGTCCACCATAGGGATGTCCTTTTACTGTCCTCCAGAGGGATATCCTCCTTTGCACCACAGGATCATCCTCCCCACTGCCCACCACAAGGATGTCCTCCCCACTGTCCACCTCAGGAAAGTCTTCTCCACTGTCCAACAATGTGATTTCCTTTTCACTGTCCACCACAGGGATGTCCTTCCCACTGTCCAACAAAGATGCATCCTCCTTACTGGCCACCACAGGGACGTCCACCTGTCTACTACAGTAACGTCCTCCCCACTGCCCACCACAAGTACATCGTCCCCACTGTCCACCATGGTGAAAACCTCCCCACAGTCAACCACAGGGACATACTTCCCACTGTCAACCACAGGAACATCATTCCCACTGTCCACCACAGAGAAATATTTCCCACTGTCCACCACAGAAACATCCTCTTCACTGTCCATCACAGGTATGTCCTCTCCACTGTAAACCACAGGGATGTCCTCCCCACTGTCCACCACAGGGACAACCTCCCCACTGTCCATCACAGTGACATCCTTCTCACTGTCCACCACTGAGATGTCCTACCCACTGCCCACCACATGGATGTCTTCCCACTGTCCACCACAGAAACATCTTCCTCATTGTCCACCACAGGGATGTCCTTCCCACTGTACACCACAGACACATGATCCACACTGTCTACCACAGTTATGTCCTCCCCACTGTACACCACAGGAAAGTCCTCCACACTGCCCACCACAGAGAAGTCCTCCTGTGCACCAAAGGTACATTCTCCAAACTATCTACCACAAATATATTCTCCAAGCTGCACACTACAGCGACGTCCTCCCCACTGTCCACCACAGGGTAGACATCCCCACTGCCCATCACAGAGACGTCCCTTCTGTCCACCAGAGGGGCATCCTCCTGTGCACCAAAAGAACCTCCTCCCCACTGTCCACCACAAGGATGTCCTCCCCACTGTCCACCACAGTGAAATCCTCCTCACTGTTCACCACAGGAACATACTCTCCAATGTAGAACACAGGGATGTCCTCCCCACTGTCCCACTCAGGAAAGTCTTCCGCACTGTTCAACAAAGTGATTTATTTTTCACTGTCCACCACAGTGATGTCCTCCACACTCTTCACTAAAGAGATGTGCTTCCCACTGTCTACCACAGGAATGTCCTCCCCACTATCAACCAAAGAAAAATCTTCCCTACTGTGTTCCAAAGGAAGTCCTCCTCATTGTCCACCACAGGGATGTCCTCTCCATTGTCCACCACAGAAATGTGGTCCCCAATGACCACCACAGGGATGTTCTCCTCACTTTCCTCCACAAAAAAATCTTTTCCACGGTGCACCTCAGGTATGTCCTCCTGACTGTCACTACAGGGTTGTTCTCTTCACTGTCCATCACAGGGACATCATGCCCACTATCCACCACAGAGATGTTCTCTCCACTGTCCACCACAGGTAGTCCTTCTGTGTATCACAAGGATGCCCTGCCAACTGTCCACCACATGTGCATCCTACTTACTGATCACCACAGATACGTCCTCCTGTGCACCACAGAAACATTCTCCCCACTGCCCACCACAAGGACATCCTCCGCAATGTCCATAAGTGAAATCCTTTTCACAGTCAACAACAGTGACATCCTTCCCACTGTCGATCACAGGGAAATCCTTCCCACGGTCCACCACAAGGACGTTTCCTCAATGTCCACCACAGGTATGTCCTACCCGCTGTAAACCACAGAGACGTCCTTCCCACTGTCCACCACAGTGAAATCCTCCTCACTGTTCACCACTGGAACATACTCTCCAATGTACACCACAGGGATGTCCTCTCCACTGTCCCACTCAGGAAAGTCTTCCCCACTGTTCAACAAAGTGATTTATTTTTCACTGTCCACCACAGTGATGTCCTCCACACTCTTCACCAAAGAGATGTGCTCCTCACTGTCTACCACAGTTATGTCCTCCTCACTGTGCACCACAGTTATGTCCTCCAAACTGTCCACCACAGGGGCGTCCTCCCCACTAAGTACCACAATGACATCCTCCACACTGTCCTAGACAGGGATATAATCCCCATTGTCCACCACAGGGAAATCCTCCCCAATGTCTACCACCTCAATGTTCTCCCCACTGTCCATCACAGGGACTTCCTCCTGTGCACCATAGGGATATCCTCTGCACTGTCCATCCCACGGACATCCTCCCCACTGTCCACCACAGGGGCTTCCTCCTGTGCACTATAGAAATGACTTCCCCACTGTTCACCACAGAGAAATCTGACCCAATGTCAACCACAGGGACATCCTAAACACTATCCACCACAGGGATGTCCTCCTGTGCAACACAGGAACGTCCTCCTCACTTTCTACAGGGGCAACCTCTCCACTGTCTACCATAGTTAAATCCTCCCAAGTCTACCACAGGGACGTCCTCCCCACTGTTCACCCCAGAGACATCCTCCTCACCTTCCACTGTAGAGATGTCCTCCATACTGTTTACCACAGGGATGTCCTCTCCACTGTCCAACAACACTCCCCTTGGTTCAACATGAGAACATCTTTTACACTTTCCATGACAGTGACATCCTCCACACTCTTCACCACAAAGAAGTCCTCTTCACTGTCCACTATACTCTTGTACTCCTCCTGTCAACTACAGAAAAGTCCTCCCCTCTGTCCATCACAGGGTCATTCTCCCCACTGTCCACCACAGGGATGTCCTCTCCACTGTCCGCCAGAGCGGTGTCCTCCCCACTGTCCACCACAGGAAGTTTTCCCCACAATCCACTACAAGGACATCGTGTTTACTGTCCATCACATTGAATTCCTCAACACTGTTCGCCACAAACACATCTCCACACTGTCCTCCAAAGAAACCTACTCCTGAATACTACAGTGACATCCACTCCACTGTCTACCACAGGGGCATCCTCCCCCTAACCACCACAAGGACATCATCCACACTGTTCAATATTGAGATGTTCTCTTCACTGTCATCCACAGGGAAATTCTCCCAACTGTCTACCACATGGATTCCTCCCCACTGTCCACCACAGGTACATCCTCCTGGGCACCACAGGAACTTCCTCCCCACTGTATACCACTGGGACGTCCTCCTCACTGTCAACCACAGGAAAATCCACCCCACTGTGCACCACAGAAACAACCTCCTATGCACCACAGGGACGTCCTCCCCACTGTCCACCAAAGAGATGTCCTCCACACTGTCCACCACAGTGACGTCCTCCTGAGCACCACTAGAAAATCCTCCCTACTTTTCACAAGGACATACACCACACTGCCCACCAAAGTAAAATTTTTTCTACTCTCCACGTCTGGATCGTCCTCGCAACTGTCCACACAAAAAACTCCTAGCCACAATTCACCACAGGGATGTCCTCCTAATTGTCCAACAGTAGGATGTCCTTTAAACTATCCACCACAGAAATATCCTCCTCACTGTTTACTAAAAAGATGTCCTCCTCACTGTCCAACACAGGGACATCTTCTACACTGTCCACCACAGGGACGTCCTCCTGTGCACCACAGGTACATCCTCCCCACAGTCCACTACAAGGACGTCTTTCCTACTGTCCATCACCTTGAAATCTTCCCCACTGTCTACCACAAATACGTCCTCCCCACTGTACACCACAGAGATTTCCTCCTCACCTTCAACCACAGGTAAGTCCTCCCTACTGTGCACCAGAGGGATATCCTTCCACTCTCCATTACAGGGATGTCCTCTTCACTGTCCACCACAGGGAGGTCCTTGCCACTGTCCACCACATGGAAGTCCTCCCCAATATCCACCGAAGGGACATCCTCCTCATTGTACTCCACATGGATGTCCTCCTCACTTTCCACCAAAGAAACATTCTCCTGTGCATCAGAGCAATGTCCTACCCATGGTCCAATGCAAGGACATAGTCCCCAATGTCCACCACATTTGAATTCTCCCCACGGTATACCACAAAGATGTCATCCCTACTGTTCACTACAGGGATGTCCTCCTCACTGTCAACAACAGGGAAGTCCTTTCCACTGTCAACCATAAGGACATGCTCCCCACTGTCTTCCAAGGGGAGGTCCTCCCCAATGTCTACCACAGAGATGTCCTCCCCACTGTCCACCACAAAGACTTCCTCCTCACTGTCCACCACAAAAATGTCCTCTCCAATGTCCATGACAGATATTTTATTCCCACTGTCCATCACATGGATATCCTCCCCACTGTACACAACAAAGATGTCCTCCTCACTGTCCATCACAGAGAAATCCTGTGCATTGTCCACCACAAGGAAGACCTCCCCATTGTCCACCACAGGGATGTCCTCATCACTGTCCACCAAAAAACGTCCTTCCCACTGTCCACCACAGGGACATCCTCCCCACAGTCCACCATAAAAACCCCATCTTGTGACCAACAGATATGTCCTGCCCGCTGTCCACCACAGAGGCATCCTCCCAATTGACCACCACAGGGATGTCCTCCACCCTGTGCAGAACAGGTACATCCTTTTCTCTTTGCACCAAGTGATGTCCTCCACAGTGTCCAGCACAGCTACATCCTCTACACTGTACACCATGGGGATATACTCCTGTATACCACAGGGACGTCCTCCCCACTGTCCACCACTGGGGTGTCCTCCCTACTAACCACAACAAAGACCTCCTCCACACTGCCCAAGACAGGAATATCCTCCCCATTGTCCACCACAGGGAAATCCTATCCACTGTCCTACAACTGGATGTTCTCCCCAATATCCATCACAGAGACATCATCCTGTGCACCATAGGGACATCCTACACACTGTCCACCACAGGGACATCCTCCCTTCTGTCCACCACAGGGGCTTCCTCTCTAATGTCAACCACAAGGTCTTCCTCCTGTACACCATAGGTACAACTTCTGCACTGTCCACCACAGAGAAATCCAACCCACTGTCTACCACAAGGACATTCTACACACTGTCCTCCTGTGCAACACAGTAACATCCTTCTCACTTTCCACAAGGGCATCCTCTCCACTCTCTGCCATAGTTAAATCCTCCCAACAGTCTACCACAGGGACATCCTCTTCACTATTCACCGCAGGGATGTCCTCCTCACTTTCCACCATAGAGATGTCTTCCACACTGTCCACCACAGTGATGCCAATCCCACTGTAAGCAACAGGGTTGTCCTCCCCACAGTACACAACAGGGACATCCTTTCCACTGTCCACAGCAAGGATGTCCTGTTTACTGTCCACCACAAAGAAGTCCTCCCCACTGTGCGCAACTGGAATGTCCTCCACACTGTCAACAAAGATGTCCTCCCTACGGTTCACCACAGGGACATTCTCCTCAATGTACACAACACGGGCATCCTCCTCAATGTCCACCACAGAGAAGTCCTCACTTTCCACCACAAAAAGTCCTACCCACTGTCCACCACAAGGAAGTCCTCCCCATTTTCCACTACAGGTAAATCCTCCCAATGTCTACTATAAAATGTCTTCCTCACTGTCCACCACAGTGATGTTTTCTTCAGTGTCCACCACAGGGAAGTCCTCCCCACTGTCCAACAAAGGGATGTGCTTCTCAGAGTCCACCACAGAGAAATCCTCTACACTGTCCACCAGAATACCGTACTCCTGTGCAACACAGCAATGTACTTCCCACTTTCCACCACAAGTACATTCTCTTGTGCACCACAGTGATGTCCTCCCCCACTGTCCACCACAATAACATCCTCCCAGCTGTCCACCACAAGACATCCACTCCTTGGTCCACCTCAAGGACATCCTTCTTACTGTCGGCCAAAGGAATGTTCTCCCCACTGTCGACCATGGGGTTGTCCTCCTCACTGTCCACCCAGGGGACATCCTCCTCAATTTCCACCACCAAGAAGTCTTCCCCACTGTCCAGCACAGGTATGTCCTCCCCACTATCCATTACAGGGATGTCCTCCTCACTGAACATTGTGGGGGATGTCTTCCCCACAATCCAAGGCAACACATGTACTCTCCACATTCCACCACAGAGACATTCTCCCCACTCTCCACCAAGAGAATGTCTTATCCACTTTATACCACAGTGAAATCTTCACCATTGTCCACTACAGGTACATCCTCTACACTGTCCACCACAGGGATATCCTTCTCACTGTCCACCATAGGGAAGTACTCCCAACTATCCATCACAGGGATGTCCTCCCAACTGTCTACCAGAATGATGTCCTTTCCACTGTCCACCACAGGGACATCCTTCCCACTTTCCTCCACAAGGAAATCCTCCAAACTGTCCACCACAGGTACGTACCCCTCACTGTCTACCAAAAGGATGTCCTCTCCACTGTGAACCAGAGGGATATTCTCTGCAGTGTTGACGATAGAGACATTTCCCCACTGACCACCACAAGGACATCCTCCTCAATGAGATATCCTAACAACAGTCCACAACAGGGATGTCCTCCACACTGTTCACCAAAGGAAAATCTTCCCCACTGTCCACCACAGGGATGTCCTCCCATTTTCCACCACAGTGATGTGCTTGACACTGTCCACCAAAGGGATGTCACCCCATTGTCCACCACAGAAAACTCCTCCACCCTGTTCACCACAGGGACATCCTCCACACTATCTACCATAGGGATGTCCTCCGCACTGTCCACTACAGGGATGTCCTCTTCAAAGTCCACCAGATGGAATCTTCCCACTATCCATCACAAGGACATCCTTTTTACTGTCCAGCACAGGGACATTCTCCAAACTGTTCCCCACAGGGAGGTTTTCCTGTGCACCACAGCAAACTCATCCCACTGTCCACAAAAGAGTTGTCCTCACCAGTGTCCAGGACAGGAACATCTTCCCCACTGTTCATAACCAGGATGACCTCCAGTGCACCAAAGTAACATCCACCCCACTATCCACTACAGGGATGTCCTCCAGTGTATGACAAGGATGTCCTCACCACTGTCCATCACAGTGTTGTCCTTTCCACTAACCACCACGTGGACATCCTCCACACTGTCCACCACATGGATGACCTCCTGTGCACAAAAGTGACATCCTCCCCATGGTCCAATACAAGGACGTCTTTCCTACAGTACATCACATTGCAATCCTCCCCACTGTCCACAAAAATAAGTCCTTCCCACTGTCCAACCCAGGGATTTCTTTCTCACTGTCAACCACAGGTAAGTCCTACCCACTGTCCACACGAGGGACAACCTTCTACTCTTTACTAGAGAGATGTCCTCCCCACTGTCCACCATGGGGACATCTTCCCCACTGTCTATCCCAGAGATGTCTTCAGCACTGTCCACCACAGGGATGTCCTCCCCACTGTACAAAACAGACAAGTCCTCCCCATTGTCCAAAATAGAAATGTCCTCCTAATTGTTCACCACAGAAATGTCCTCCACATTGTCCACCACAAGAGCATTCTCCTTAAAGTCCACCACAGGGAAATCCTCTCTGCTGTCCAACACAGGGAAGTCCTTTCTACTATCCCCCCACAAAGACATCCTCCTCACTGTCCACCCCATGTATTTCCTTTCAATTGTCCACCACATGGATGTCCTCCACATTGTCCACACCAGGAATATTTTCTTCAACTTTGACCATAGGGATGTATTTCTTACTCTCCACCACAGAAAATTCCTCCCCACAGTCCAACACAGGGACATCCTCTCCACTGTGCACCGCAGAAACATCCTCCTGTGCACCACAGAATATCCTCCCCACTGTCCAACACAGGGATGTCCTTTTCACTGTCCACCACAGTGAAGTCCTCCCCACTTTCCACTACAGAAATGTCCTCCTCAATGTACATCACAGGGATGTCTTCCCCACAGTCCAAGTCATACATGTGTTCTCCAGAGTCCACCATAGTGACATCCTTTCCACTCTCCAACACAAAGGAGTCCTCCCAACTGTTCACCACAGGGAAATGCTGTCTGTTGTCCCAAACTGGGAAGTTCTCCCCACTGTCCCCGACAGAGACGTCCTCCTCACTGTCCACCCCAAGGATTTCCTTCCCACTGTCCACCACAGGAACGTCCTTCCCCCTGTCCACCACAGGGACATGTTCTCACTGTCAATCACAGTGAATTCCTCCCCACTGTCCACAACAGAGACACCATCCTCACATTAACTCACAGGGATGTCCTCCCCACTGTCCACCAAAGTGGTTTCCTCCACACTTTCCACCACAGGGACATCTTCTCCACTGTCCACCACAAAAAATTCCTCCTCACTGTCCACCACAAAGTCTTCCCCACTGTCCACCAATGGGAAGTCCTCACCATTTTTCACCACAGGGATGTCCTTCTCACTGTACACCAAAGGAATGTCCTCCCAACTGTCCATCACATGGAAATCTTTCCCACTGTCCACCACAGTGGTGTCCTCCCCAATGTCCACCACTGTGAAGTCCTCCGCACTGTCCAATACAGCTAAGTCCATCTCATTGTTCACACAGGGATGTCTTCCTAACTGTCTATCACAGGGATGTTTTCTTTAGGGTCCAGCACAAGGAAGTCTTGTCCACTGTCCAACACAGGGACGTCCTCCTCAATGTCCACCAAAGGGAAATACTACACACTGTCCACCAGATTGACGTACTCCTGTGCAACAAAGCAACATCCTCCTCACTGTCCACTATTAGTACATTCTCCTGTGCACCACAGAGAAATTCTTTCCACTGTCAACCACATGGACAGTATACTCAACTGTCCACCACAGAGATTTTCTATACATTGTCTATCATAGGGACACACTTCCCACTGTCCACCACAGGGACATCCTCCTTATGACCCACCACAAATCTTCACAAATGTCCACAAGGATGTCTTCCCCACTGTCCACCACAGGGATGTCCTCTCCACTGTCCACCACAGGGAAGTCCTCCCCACTGTCAAATATGGACATCCATCTCATTGTCCACCACAGAGATATCCTCCTAACTCTCCACCACAGGGATGTCTTCTTCAATGTCCAGCAAAATAAAGTCTTCCCCAATGTTTATCACAATAACATACTCCTCACTTTCCATAACAGGGACATATTCCACACTGTCCACAACAGGGACAAACTCCCATGCAACAGAGCACTATCCTTCCCACCACAGGGAAGACTTCCCCATTGTCCACCACAGGAATGTCCTCCCCACTGTCCACCACAGCAAAGTCTTCTCCACTTTCCAATATAAGGATGTCCATCTCATTGTCCACCAAAGGGAAGACCTCCCAACTGTCCATCACAGCAACTTCCTCCTTACTGTCTACCACAGGGATGTTATCCCCACTCACTACCTCAGGGACATCC
Source organism: Arvicanthis niloticus (assembly GCF_011762505.2). NCBI lineage: Eukaryota > Metazoa > Chordata > Mammalia > Rodentia > Muridae > Arvicanthis > Arvicanthis niloticus. The sequence continues at coordinate 22,709 of NW_023045525.1, read as the reverse complement.
TCCACACTTTCCAACACAGGAACATCCTCCTGTGCAACATGGAACGTACTCCCCATGGTTCAACACAAGAAAGTCCTTTACACTGTCCATGACATTGAAATACTCCCCACCCTTCACCATAAAGACGTCCTCCTCACTGTCCAATATAGTCATGTTCTCCTTGTCAGCTAGAGAAAAGTCCTCCCCAATGTCCACCACAAGGACATCCTCCCCACTGTCCACCACAGAGACGTCCTCCTCACTGTCCACAAAATGGGCCTCCTCCCCACTAACCACCACAATGTTGTCCTCCAAGACAGAAATATTCTCCCCAATGTTCACCACAGGGAAATCCTCCCCACTGTCTACCACCTGGATGTTCTTCCCACTGTCCATCACAGGGACGTCTTCCTGTGCACCATAGAGACGTCCTCCAAACTGTCCACCACAATGACCTTCTTCCCACTGTCCACCACAGAGGCTTCCTCCCAACTGTACACCACAAGGTCTTCTTCCTGTGCTCCACAGGGACATCTTCCCCACTGTCCACCAGAGAGAAATTCGATCCACTGTCCACCACAGGGACATCCTACCCACTGTCCATCACAGGGATGTTCTACTGTGCAACACAGGAATGTCCTCCTCACTTTCCACAAGGGCATTTCCTGCACTGTCTAGCATAGTTAAATCCTCTCAACAGTCTACCACAAGGATGTCCAACCCACTGTTTACCCCAGGGACATCCTCTTCACCTTCCACCATAAAGATGTCCTACACACTGTTTACCACAGGGATGTCCTCCCCACTGTCCAAAACAGGGACATCCTCCCCATTCACCACCACAGAGATGTCCTCCACACTGTCCACCACAGCAACGTCCTCTACACTGTACACAATGGAGACATACTCCTGTATTCCACAGGGACATCCTTCCCCCTGTCCACCACAGAAGCCTCCTCCCCACTAACCAGCACAGGGATGTCCTCCCAAGTGTCCACCACAAGGTTGTCCTCTCCTCGCTTCACCACAGGGATGTCCTCTTCTCGGTCCACCACAGAGATGTCCTCCCCACTGTCCACCAGAGGAACGTCCTCACCACTGTCCACCACAAAGAAGTCTGCCACAATGCCCACTGCAGGAAGTCCTTTCCAATATCCATCACAGGATCCTCCTCCTCACCGACCTCCACAGGGATGTCTTCCTCACTGTCCACCAAAGGGACATCCTCCTGTGCATCAGATCAACGTCCGACCCATGGTCAAATACAAGGATGTAGTCCACCACATTTGAATCCTCCCCACTGACTACCAAAAGATGTCCTCCCCACTGTTCACTACAGGGTTGTCCTCATAACTGTCAACAGGGAAGTCCTTCCCACTGTCTACCACAGGGACATGCTCCTCACTATCTACCACAACTAGGTCCTTCACAATGTCTACCACAGAGAAGTCCTTCCCACTGTCCACCGCAAAGACATCCTCCTCAAGTTTCATCACAATGAGGTCCTCTCCAATGTCCACCACATAGATGATCTTTCCACTGTTCATCACAGGGACATCCTCCCCACTGTCCACCACAGAGATGTCCACCACACTATCCACCACAGAGAAATCTTGTGCAGTGTCCACCACAGAAATATCCTCCATATTGACCACCACAGGGACGTCCTCCCCACTCTGAACCACAGTGATGTCCTCCCCACTGTTCACCACAGTGACGTCCTCTAGACTGTACACAACAAGGACATACTCCTATATACCACAAGGACGCCCTACTCACTTTCCACCACAGGGGCATCCTCCACACAAACCACCACAAGGACATCCTCCACACTGTCCAAGACAGGGATATCCTCCTCACTGTACACCACAGGGAAATTCTCCCCACTGTCTACCCTCTGGATATTCTCACTGTCCATCACAGGGACATCCTCCTGTGCACCATAGGGATGTTTTACAAACTGTCCACCACAGGGACGTCCTCCCTACTGTCCACCACAAGGGACATCCTTGTGGTGGACAGTGGGGAAGACTTTTCTGTGGTGGACAGTTGGGAGGACATACCTGTGGTTTACAGTTGTGAGGACATACCTGTGGTGGACTGTGAGGAAGACGTCCTTGTGGTGGACAGTGTGGAGGATTTCCCTGTGTTGGACAGTGGGAAAGATGTCCCTGTTGTTGACTCTGGGAAGGGTTTCAATGTGGTGGATATTGCAGAGGACATCCTTGTGGTGGGCAGTGTGGAGGACCTTCCTGTGGTGCACAGGAGGACGTCCCTGTGATGATCAGTAAGGAAAATGTCCCTGTGGTGGATTGTGAAAATGATGTCCCTGTTATAGACAGGAGGACTACCTGTGGTGGAATGAGGAAAGGACATCTCTGTGGTGGATAGTGGGCAAGATGTCCCCGTGATGGACAGTGAAGAGAACATCCCTGTGGTGAAAGTGAGAAGGAAGGAAAACCCTGTGGTACACAGAGGAAAAAATTTTTCTGTGGAGGACGGGGCGGGGGAATATCACTTTGGTGGACAGTGGGAACCACATCTCTGTGGGGAACAATGGAGAGGACATCCCTGTGGTGGACAGTGAGAAGGACATACTTGTGGTGGACAGTGAGGAAGAAGTTTCTGTGGTAGACAGTGGGAGGACATCCATGTGGTGGACAGTGGGTAGGACATCTCTGTGATGGACAGTGGGGAGGTTGTACATGTGGTGGAAAGTTGGGAGGACATCCCTGTGGTTTACAGTGGAGAAGACTATTCTGTGATGGACAGTAAGAAGGATGTCCCTGTTGTGGACAGTGGGCAGGATTTCCCTGTGGTTGATAGTGGGAAGGATATTCCTGTGGTGGACTGTGGGGATGTTTTCACTGTGGTGGACAGTGGGGAGGACGTCCTTGTGGTTGCAAGTGAGAAGGACTTTATTGTGGTGCACAGGAGGACGTCCCTGTGGTGGTCAGTAAGGAGGACATACCTTTGGTGGACAGTGGGACAAATATCCCTGTGGTACACAGGAGGACATCCCTGTGGTGCACAATGAGGAGTACATCCATGTGGTGCACAGTGGAGAGGATTGTTCTTTGGTGGACATTGGGTAGGATATCCCTGTGCTGGACATTTTGGAGCACATCTCTGTGGTAGACAGTGCGGAGAACATTGCTGTGGTGGACAGTGAGGAAGATGTTTCTATGGTGGACAGTGGGAGGACATCCTGCTGGTGGACAGTGTGTAGGACATCTCTGTGTTGGAGAGTGAGAAGGACGTCTCTGCGATGAACAGTGGGGAGGTTGTTTCTGCAGTGGACAGTGGGGAGGACATCCCTGTGGTTTACAGTAGAGAGGACATACCTGTGGTGAACAGTGAGGAGGATGTCCCTGTGGTAGAGAGTGTGGAAGACATTCCTGTGGTGGACTGTTGTTAGGACATGTCTGTGGTACACTGTGAGGAGGATTTCCCTGTTGTGTACAGTGGGAAGGATGTCCTTTTGGTTGACTGTGGGGAGGTTTTCACTGTGGTAGACAGTGGGGAGGATGTCCTTGTGGTGGGCTGTGGGAAGGAAGTTTTTTGGTGCACAGAACGATGTCCCTGTGGTGGTCAATGAAGAGGACATCCATGTTGTGACTGTGAAAAGGACATACTTGTGGTGAACAATAAGGAGGACGTCCTGTGGTGCACATCCTCTTCATTGTCCACCACAGGGATGTCTTCCTGTGTACCACAGGAACGTCTTTCTCACTGTTTACCAAAGGTGTGGCCTCCTTACTGAACTCCACATAGACGTTGTCCTGTGAACCACAGTAACATCTTTTACACTGCCCACCTCAAGGATGTCCTTCCCACTGTCCACCACAGTGAAAACCTCCCCACATCCACCACAGGGACATGCTTCCCATTATCCACCACAGGGAAATCCTCCCCACTGATCACCACAGGGACATCCTCCTCACTGTCCAACAAAGGTATATCTTCTACACTGTAAACCAGAGGGAAGTCCTCCCCACTCTCCACCACAGGGACAACCTCCCCACTGTCCATTACAGAGATGTCCTAAACACTGTCCACCTCATGGATGTCCTCCCACTGTCCACCACAGAAACATCCTCCTCACTGTCCACCACAGGGCGTCCTCCTCACTTTCCACCACAGGTATATCATTCCCACTGTAAACCACAGGGGTATCTTTTCCACTGTCCACAACAGAAAAGTCTTCCCCACTGTCCACCACATGAATATCCTACTCATTGCCCACCACAAGGGTGTCCTCCCCACTGTCCACCTCAGGAAAATCCTCCCCTCTGTCCACCACATTGATGTCCTTCTCATTGACCAACACCGGGATATCTTCCTAACTGTCATCACAAGGATGTCCTCTTCACTTTCCACCACAGGGAAGTCAAACCCACTGTCGACAATGGGGATGTCCTTTTCACTGTTCACCACAGGAACATCCTCCACACTGTTCACTACAGTGATGACCTACTGTGCACCACAGCAAAATCACCCCCCCCCCCCCGTACACTACAGAGATATTCATTTCCACTCTCTACCACAGGAACGTCCTCCCACTGCCCACAACAAGGACATCCTACCCACTGTCCACCACAGTGATATCTTCCCCATTGTCCCCCACAGGAACATCCTTCCCACTGTCCACCACAGGGAAATGCTCCCCACTGTCTACCACAGAAACATACCCCTCAGTGTCCACCAAACGATGTCCTCCGCACTGTAAACCACAGGAATATTCTTCACACTTTCCACCATAGAGACATACTAGACACTGTGCAACACAGGATCATCCTCCTCACTGTTTACCATAGAAATGTCCTAACAACAGTTTACCACAGGGATGTCCTCCACACTTTCCACCACAAGAAAGTCTTCCCCACTATCCACCACAGGGACATCCTCCTCACTGTCCACAACAGGGATGTCCTCTTATTTTCCACCACAGTTATGGCCTACCGATAGTCCACCACAGGGATGTACTCTCCAATGTAAACCACAGAAAATTCTTGCTAGCTGTCAAACACAGAAATGTCTTCCTCACTGTCCACCACAGATTTATCCTCCTCTCTGTCCACCACAGAAATTTCCTCCCTACTGACTACCACAGTGATATCCTCAGCACTGTCCACCAGAAAATATCCTCCCCACTGTCCTCCACAGAGATGTCCTCCCCACTGTCCACCACAAGGATATCATCCTTTGTACCAAATGGACATCCTTTCTACTGTGCAACAGAGGGTCATCCTCTTTACTGACCTCCACAGGGACATTCTCCACACTGTCCACCACAGAGATGGCCTCCCCACTGTCCAATACAGGGACATATTCCTTACTGTCTACAACAAGGACATCCTACTGTGCACCACAGGGAAGTCCTCCCCACTGTCCACCACAGAGATGTCCTTCTCACTGTCTGCCACAAGGACGTCATTTCCACTGTCCACCAGAGAGATGTCCTTCCCAATATCCACCACAGGCACACCATCCCCACTGTCCATCACAGGGATATCCTCCTGTGCACCACACGGACATTTTACAAACTGTCTATAACATAGATATTCTCCCCACCATCTACCACAGAAACACCCTCCCCACTGTTCACCACAGACACATCCTCTCCTCTGTGTACCAAAGTTGCCGCCTTCCAATTGACCACCACAGGGACATCCTCCACACTGTCCACCACAGTGAAATTATCCCCACAGTCAACAACAGGGACATCCTTTTCTTTGTCCATCACAGGAAAATCCTCTTCACTGTCCACCACAAGGAGGTCTTCCTCACTTTCCACCTCAGGTATGTCCTCCCCATTTTAAACCACAGGGATGTATTCCCCAAGTGTCTACAACATGGACAACCTCCACACGGTCCATCACAGAGATGTCCTCCTCACAGTCCACAACAGAGATGTTCTACACACTTTCTACCACATGGATGTACTCTCCAATATCCAACACAAAAAGGTCCTCCTCACTGTCCACCACAGAGTTCTGGTCCCCACTGCCCAGCACAAGGAAGTCCTTTGCAATGATCACCACAGTGATATCCTCCCCACAGTCAACAAAAGGGACATCCTTCCCACTGTTCATCACAGGGAAATCCTCCCCACTGTCCACCACAAGGACATCTTCCTCACTGTCCACCACAGGTATGTCCTTCCCACTGTAAACAACAGGGATGTCCCCCCCACTGTTAACCACATGGACAACCTCTCCAATGTTTATCACAGAGACATCCTACTCACTGTCAACCACAGAAATGTCCTACACACTGTCCACCACATGGATGTACTTTCCACTGTCCACCCCAAAAAGATCCTCTTCTCTGTCCACAACAGAGAGATGGTCTCCACTGTCCAACACAGGTTTGTCCTCTCCACTGTCCACCACAGAAAAATTCTTTCTAATGTGAACCACAGGAGGTCTTCCCCATTGTCCACTACAGGGATGTCCTTCTCACTGTTACCAAAGGGAGGTCATCTTCACTGTCCACCACATGGATGTCCTCCCCACTCTCCACCACAGAAAGTCCTCCTGTGTAAAATAGGGATGTCCTGCCCACTGTCCACCACAGGGACATTCTTCTGTATACCACAGGGACATCCTCACCACTTTCCACCATGGGGGTTTCCACACCACTGACCACCACAGGGACATCCTCTACACTGTCCACCGCAAAGATGTCCTGCTCAGTATCCACCAAAGGGACATCTTCCCCACTGCCCAATACAGAGACATCCTCCTCATTGTCCACCACAGGGACCACATTTCCACTGTTTTCCACAGTGTGTCCTCCTAACTGTCTACCACAGGGTTATTATCCCCAGTGTAAACCACAGGGATATCCTCCACAATGTCCACCACAGAAAAGTCTTCCCCACCATGAGAATGTACTACTCAGTGCCCACCACAATGATATCCTCCCCACTGTCCACCACAGAATAATCCTCCACTCTGTCCACCACAGGGACATCCTCCTCATTGACAACCAGCGGGATATCCTCCTAACTGTCACCACAGGGATGTCCTCTTCACTGTCCACCACAGAGAATTCCACACCACTGTCAACAAAGGGGATGTCCTTTTCACTGTTCACCACAGAAACATCCTCCACACTGTTCACCACAGTGATGACCTCCTGTGCCCCAAAACAAAATCACCTCATTGTCCACCACAGAGATGTTCTTTCCATTTTCCACCACAGGAACATCGTCCCCACTGACGACCACAAGGACGTCCTACTCACAGTCCTACACAGTGAAATCTTTCCCATTTTCCACCACAGGGACATTCTCCCCACTGTCCACCACAGGGATGTCCTCCTCACTGTCCACCACAGGGAAGTTCTCCCAACCGTCCACAACAGGTATGTCCTCCACACTGTCCATCAGAATGATGTCCTCCCCACTGTCCACCACAGGGACATCCTTCCCACTGTCCACAACAAGGACATACCCCCTCACTGTCCACCACAAGGATGTCCTCCCCATTGTAAACCACAGTGACATCCTTCTCTCTTTTTACCACAGAGACATACTCCCCACTGTCAACCACAGGGACATCCTCCTCACTGTTTACCACAGAGATGTCCTAACAAGAGTCTACCACAGGGATGTCCTCCACACTGTTACAACAGGAATGTCTTCCCCACTGTCCACCACAGGGATATCCTCCTCACTCTCAACCATAGTGATATCCTCCCACTGTCAACCACAGAGATCTGCTTGCCCCTGTCCACCACAGGAACGTCCTCCTCATTGACCACCACAGATATGTCTTCATCACTGTCACTACAGGGATATCCTCTTTACAGACCACCAGAGGGAATCTCCCCACTGTCCACCACAGGGTCATCCTACTTACTGATTAACAGAAGGACGTCCTCCACACTGTCCACCAAAGAGATTTCCTCCTCATTGACCACAACAGATGTGTCTTCCTCACTGTCACTACAAGGATGTTCTCTTCACTGTTCGGCAGAAGGAATCTCCCACTGTCCACCACAGGGGCATCCTACTTGCTGACCACCACAGGGACATCTTCCACACTGTCCACCTAAAAATATTTTCCCCAGTGTCCACCACATGGACAACCTGCCCACTGTCCATCACAACGATGTCTTCCTCACTGTCCACCACAGAGATGTCCTACACACTGTACACCACACAAATGTACTCCCCACTGTCCACCACAAATGGTCCTCCTCAGTGTCCACCAGAGAGATATGGTCCCCACTGTCCACCAAAGTGATGTCCTACACACTGTCCACAACAATGACGTCCTCCTGTGCACCACAGGGATGTCTTTTCCACTGTCTACCACAGGAACATTATTCCCACTGTCCACTACTGAGAGGTCCTTTCAACTATTTACCACAGGGAAGTTATCGTATTGTCCACAACAGGAACTTACTTCAGTGTACCACAGAAAAGTAGTCACCACTCTCCACCACAGGGTTGTCCTCCCCACAGACCACAACAGGGAATTCCTCAACACTGGCCACCACAGAGATGTCCTCCTCATTGACCACCACAGATATATCTTCCGCACAGTCACCACAGGGATTTTTTTCACTGTCCACCAGAGGAAATCTTTCCACCATCCACCACAGAAACATCCTTTTCACTGTCCAGCACAGGGTCATCCTCCAGAGGGTTACCCACAGGGACATCCTATTGTGTACCACAACAAACTCACTCCACTGTCCACAAAATAGTTGTCCTCACCACAGTCCACTACAGGGACATCCTCCCCACTGTACACAACCAGTACATCCTCCTCTGCACCAAAGTGACGTCCATCCAAATGTTTACCACAGGGATGTCCTCCTGTGTACCACAAGGATGTCCTCATCACTGCACACCACAGGGGTGTCCTCACCACTGACCACAAAAGGGACATCATCCACACTGTCCACCAGAGAGACATCCTCCTGTTCAACACAAGGACATCCTTCCAACTGTCCACAACAGGGACGTCCTCCTCACTGCTCAACACAGAGATGTCCTCTGCACTGTCCACCACAGGGACATCCTCACTGACAATAACAATGACATCCACCCCACTGTCTACTACAGTGAAATCCTTTCCGCTGTCTGCCACAGGGATGTCCTCCCCACTGTCCACCACATGGATATCCTATACACTGACCACCACAGGAACATTTTTCATACTCTCCACCACAGAGATGTCCTCCCCACTGTCCACCACAGGGATGTCCTCTTCACTGTCCACCACAGGGAAGTCTTTCTCACTCTCCAGCACAGAGACTTTCTTTCTACTGACCACCACATGGATGTCACTCTGTGCACCACAGAAACCTCCTCCTGACTGCCCACCAGAAGGATGTCCTCCTCACTGTCCACCACAGGGATGTTTTTCCCACTGTCCACCATAGGGATGTTTTTCCCACTGTCCACCATAGGGATGTCCTCCCCACTATGCATCATAGGTACATACATCACATGTTCCACCACAATGATTTTTTAACTCTCTACCACAGTGAAATCCTCCCTGCTGTTCACCACAGGGAAGTCCTCCCCACTGTTCACCACAGGGTAGTCTTCCCCACTGTCCACCAATGTACGTCCTCCCCACTGTCAGCCAACACAGATGTCCTTCCCACTTTATACAACAGGGATGTTCTTCACCACAGTGAAGTACTAGAAACTGTCCACTAGATTGACATTCTCCCCAATCTGCACCATAGAGACATCCTTTTCACTTTCCACCACAGAGATGTACTTCACAGGGACATCCTTCTCACTGTCCACCACAGGGATGTCCTTTTGTTCACAACAGTGATGTCCTCCCAACTGTCTACCAAATACATGTTCTTCCCACTGTCAACAACATGGATGTACTCCCCCCTGTCCACCACAAGGACATCCTCCTCACTGTCCACCACAGAGATGTCCTCTGCACTGTCCACCACAAGAACATCCTCTTACTCTCCACCACAGGGACATCCTTCTGTCCACCAAAGGAACATACTCCCCGCTGTCCACTGCATTGCTGTCCTCCTCACTTTCCACTACAGAGAAGTCACCCTATTGTCTACCAATGGTTGTCCTCCCAACTGTCCACCACAAGGATGTTCTCTTTACTGTTCAGGACATAAACAAACTTTCCACTGTCCACTACAGAAAAATCTTTTCCACTGTGCACCACAGAGATGTCTTCCACACTGTCCACCACTGGGATGTACTCCCTACTGTAAACCATAGGAAAATCCTCCCAACTGGCCACCATAGGACATCCTCTTCACTGTATACCATAGGAATGTCTGGCTGACTGTCCACCACAGAAATATCCTACCCACTGTCCACCACAGGGATGTGCTTTCCATTCTCCACCACAGGAAAGCCTTTTCCACTGTCCCCCACAAAAATGTGCTTCCCACTGTCCACCACAGGGATGTTCTTCCCAATGTCCACCAAAGAAAAATCCTCCCCATTGTGCACCACAGAGACGTCGTTTTCACTGTCCCCCAAAGGTATGTTTTCTCCACTGTAAACCACAGGGATTTCCTCCCCATTGTCCACCAAAAAGACATGCTTCCAACTATCCACCACAGGAACATCCTCCTCAATGTCAACAACAGAAAAGTCCTCCCCACTCTCTACCACAGGTAAGTTCTCCCCACTGTCCACAACAAGGATGTTTTCTTCACTGTCTCCCATAGCAATGTCCTCCCTACTGTCAACCACAGAGACCTGCTCCCCACAGTCCACCACAGAGATGTCCTCCTCACTGTCCACCACAGGGAAGTTTTCCCCACTGTCCACCACAGAAACATACTCCCCTCTCTCCACTAATGTGGCATCCTCAACATTGAACAACACTGGGACATCCTCCACACTGTCTGCCACAGAGATGTCCTCTTGCCTGTCCACCATAGGGACATTCTCTCCACTTTTCACCACAGTGAAATTCTCCCCTCTGTCCATCAAAGGTACGTCCTTTCCACTGTCCAACATAGAGATGTCCTCTCCACTCTCCACCATAGTGACATCCTTTTGTGAACCACAGGAAGTTCTTTTACAATGCCCACCATAAGGACGTCATTCCCACTGTCGACCACAGTGAAATAATTCTCACTGTCAACCACAGGGACGTCCTCCCCATTGTCCACCACAGGGATGTCCTCCTTACAGTCAAACACAGGGAAGTCCTCCACACTGTTCACCATATAAATGTCATCTCAACTGTCCAGTCCATGGACAACCTCCCCACTGTCCACCACAGAAACATCCCTCCCATTATCCACCATAGGGAAAGCCACTTCACTGTCCACAACAGCGACGTTCTCCTCACTGTCCACCAAAGGTATGTTCTCCCCACTGTAAACCAGATGGATGTCCTCTCCACTGTCCACAAGAGGTTTATTCTCCCCATTGTCCACCACAGAGATGTACTCCCACTGTCCACTACAGTGATGTCTTCGGCACAGTCCACCAGAAAAAATTCTCCCCATGGTGCACCACAGGGATGTCCTCCTCATTAGACACCACAGAAATGTTATTTTCACTGTCACCACAGGGATGTCCTTTTCACTGTCAACCAAAGAGACGTCCTCCCCACTGTACACCACAGAGATGTCCTCACCACTGTCCACAACAAGGATATCCTCCTGTGCACCACAGAAATATCCTCCCCAGTGGCCACCACAGAGAAGTAATTTTCACTGGCCACGACAGAAACTTCCTTTCCACTGTCTACAACAGGGATGTCCCTCTGTGCACCACAGAAACGTCTTCCTGACTGCCAACCAGAAGGATGTTCTCCCCACTGTTCACCACAGTGAAATCCTCCCCACTGTCCACCACAGAAACATCCTTCCCACTGTTGAACTCAGAGATGTCCTCCCCCATCTACCGCAGAGACATCCATCCCACTATCCACTACAGAAACATCCTCCTTTGCATCACATGACGTCCTCACCACTGTTCAGCACATAGACATCCTCCACACTGTCCACAACATGGACATCTTCCCCATTGTCCACCACAGAGATGTCCTCCCAACGATCCACAACAGGGAAATTCTCCCCACTGTCCACCAGAATAACATCCTCCTGTGAACCACAGGGATGTCCTCCCAACTGTTTACCACAAGGATGTCCTTCCCTCAGTCCACCAAAGTGAAATCCTCTGCACTGTTTATCACAAAGATCTCATTCTCACTGTCCACCACAGGGATGTCCTCCTCAATATCAACCACAGAGAAGTACTTACCACTGTTTATCATAGGAATGTCCTCCCCACTTTCCACCAAAGGGACATCCATCCCACAGTCCACCACAGTGAAATCCTCTCTGCTGTTTACCACAGAAAAGTCCTTCCCACTGTCCACCACAGGGACATTCTCCTCACTTTCCACCAAGGGATGTTTATCCCCCTGTTCTCCACAGGGTGGTGCTCCACACTATTCACCAAAGTGACATCCTCCTGTGAACCACAGGGACATCCTTCTCACATTCCACCACAGAGACATCCTCTCCACTGTTCACCACACGGGCTCCCGTCCCACTGTCCACCAAAGGGAAGTCCTTCAAAGTGTCCACCACACAAATGTCCTACCCACTGTCCACCACAGTGACATCCTTTCCACTGTCCACCACAGATATGCCGTCGCCACTGTCCACCACCAAAGAGTCCTCCTATGCACCACAGGGATGTCCTCCCAATTGTCCACCATAAAGATATCTGCCCACAGTCCAACACAGTGAAATCCTCCCCACTGTTCACCACAAAAATGTTATCCTCACTGTCCACCACAGGAATGTTTCCTCACTGTAAAATCCTTTCCACTGTTCACCAGAGGAACATCCTCCGCACTGTGTACCACAGAAACATCCTCCTGTGCACCACAGGGATGTCTTCCCCACTGTCCATCACAGAGGAATCCTACCCACTCTCCACCACAAGGACGTCTTCCTCTCTCCACCACAGTAATATCCTCCCCACTGTCCACCACAGTATCGTCCTCCCTATTGACCATCACAGGTATGTCCTCCCCACTGTACACCACAGGTACGTCCCCCACACTGTACACCACGGGGACATACTCCTGTATACCACAGGGATGTCCTCCCCACTGTCCACAACAGGGGCGTCCTCTTCACTAACCACCACAAGGACATCCTCCACACGGTGTAATACAGGGATATCCTACCCACTATCCACCACAGGGAAATCCTCACCACTGTATACCACCTGGATGTTCTCCCCACTGTCCATCACAAGGAGGTTCTCCTGTGCACCATAGGGACATCCCCACACTGTCTACCACAGCGACGTCCTCCTCACTCTCCACCACATGGGCTTCCTCCCTACTGTTTACCACAAGGTCTTCCTACTGTGCACCATAGTGACGTCTCTCCCACTATCCACCACAGAGAAATCTGATCCACTGTCAACCACATGGACATCCTACCCACTGTCCACCACAGGGATGTCCTCCTGTGCAACACAGGAGGGTCCTCCTCACTTTCCACAAGGGCATCCTCTCCACTGTCTACAATAGTTAAATCCTCCCAACAGTCTACTAAGGGGCTGTCCTTCTCACTGTTCACCCCAGGGATGTCCTTTTCACCTTCCACCATAGAGATGTCCTCCACCCTGTTTACCACAGAAATGTCCTCCCCACTGTCCACCAAAGAGAACTCCTCCCCACTCTCCACCACAAGAACGTCCTTCTCACTGTCCACCACAGGGATGGCCTTCCCGCTGTACACAACAGTGTTGTCCTCCACACTGTACACAACAGGGACATCCTTACCACTGTCCACAGCAAGGGTGTCCTCCTTCTTGTCCACGACAAAGATGTCCTCCCCACTGTCCACTACAAAAATGTCCTCCACACTATCAATAACATGGATGTCCTTCCCACTGTCCATCACAGGGACATCCTCCCAACTGTTCACCACAGGGATGTCCTCCTAACTGTCCACCAGAGGGATGTCTTTTTCACTGTCCAACACAGAAATGTCCTCCTCACTGTCCACTAAAGGGATGTCTTCCTAACTCTTACCACAGAGAAGTCCTCCCGACTGTCTACAATAGGGACATCCTCCTCACTGTCCAACACAGGGACATCTTCCCCACTGCCCACCACAGGGACATCCTCCTGTGAACCACAGGAATATCTTACCCACAGTCCACTACAGGGACGTCTTCCCTACAGTCCATCACATTGCAATCCTCCCTACTGTCCACCACAAATACGTCCACCCCACTGTCCAACAGAGGAATTTCTTCCCACTTACAACCAAAGGTAAGTCCTACCCATTGTCCACATGAGGGACTACCTTCAACTCTCCACCACAGAGACGTCCTCCCCACTGTCCACCACAGGGACATCCTCCCCACTGTTTACCACAGGGATGTCCTCACTACTCTCCCCACCAGGGAACTCCTCCCCATTGTCAAAAACAGAAATGTCCTCCTAATTGTCCACAACTGAAACGTCCTTCACACTTTCATGCACAAGGACATCTTCCCCACAGTCCACCAAAGGGAAATACTTTCTGCTGTCCAACACAGTGATGTACTCCTTACTGTCCCCCATCGAGACAATCTCCTCACTGTCCATGCCAGGGATTTTCTCCCGACTGTCCACCTCAAGGACGTCCTTTTCACTGTCCAGCAAAGTGAAGTCCTCCCCACTGTCCACAACAGGGACATCCTTCTCACATTCCACCACAGTGATGTCCTCCCCACTCTCCACCAAAGTGATGTCCTCCCCAATCTCCAACCCAGAGAATTCCTCCTCACTGTCCACCACTAAAAAGTCCTCCCCACTCTCCACAAATGGGAAGTCCTCACCATTGTCCACCACAGGGATGTCTTTCTCACTGTCTACCACAGGAATGTCCTACCCAATGTCCACCACATGGAAATCTTTCCCACTGTCCACCACAGTGATATTCTCCCCACTGACCACCACAATTATATGCTCCCAAATGTCCACCACAGTAATGTCCTCCCCACTGTCCACCACTGGGAAGTCCTCACCACTGTTCAATACAGCAATATCCACCTCATTGTTTACACAGGTATGTCTTCCTAACAGTCCACCACAGGGATGTCTTCTACAGTGTCCACCAAGGGGAAGTCATGACCACTGTCCAAAACAGGGAAGTCCTGCCCACTGTCAACCAAAGAAATGTCTTCCCCATTGTCCATCACAGGGCCATCCTCTCCACTGTCCATCACAGGGAAGTCCTCCCTACTGTCGAATATGGACATCCATCTCATTGTCCACCACAGGGGTATCCTTCTAACTGTCCACCACAGGGATGTCTTTTTCAATGTCCACCACAAGGAAGTCCTCCCCACTATTTAACAGGGATGTCCTCTTCACTTTCCACCACAGGGATATCCTCCACATTGTTCACAACAGGGACGAACTCCTGTGCAACACAGCAATGTCCTCCCCATTGTCCACCACAGGGAAGTCTTCCTCACTGTCCACCACAGGGATGTTCTCCCCAGTTTTCACCACAAACACGTGCTCCTCGCTGTCCACCACAGGGATGTCCTCCTCACTGTCCACCACAGGGGAGTTGTCTCCACTGTCAATCACAGTGACTTCCTCCTCACTGTCCACCACAGGGATGTTATTCTCACTCTCTACCTCAGGGATTTCCTCCCCACTTTCCAACGCAGGAACGTCCTACTGTGCAACAAGGAACATACTCCCCATGGTTCAACACAAAAAAGGCCTTTACACTGTCCACAACAGTGAAATCCTTCCCACTCTTCACCACAAAGACGTCCTCCTCACTGTACACAATAGTCATGTTCTCCTTCCTATCTGCTACAGAAAAGTCCTCCCCACTGTCCACCACAGGAACATCTTCCCCACTGTCCACCACAGAGACATCCTCCTTACTGTCCACCACAGAGAAATCCTCCACACAGTCCACCAAAGGGATGTCCTCCTAAATATCCACCTAAGAAACATCCATCCCACTGTCCACAACAAGGACATGCTTCCCACTGTCCGCCATAAAGACCTCATCTTGTGTCCCACAGAGATGTCCTCCCCACTGTCCACCACAAGGGTGACCTCCCCATTGACCACCACAGGGATGTCTTCCACACTGTCCACCACAGGTAAGTCCTCTCCACTGTGCACCACAGTGATGTCCTCCACACTGTCCACCACAGCAATGTCCTCCACACTGTACACCACAAGGATATACTCCTCTACACCACAGGGACATCCTCCCAACTGTCCACCCCAGGGGTGTTCTCCTCACTAACCACCACAAGTCATCATCCACACTGTCCAAGACAGTGATATCCTCCCCACTATGCACCACAGGGACATCCTCCCCGCTGTCTACCACTTGGATGTTCTCCCCACTGTCCATCACAGGGACGTCCTCTTGTGCACCATAGGGATATCCTCCACACTGTCCACCACAGTGACGTCCTTCTCACTTTCCACCACAGGGACATCCTCCACACAGTCCACAACAGGGACGAAGTCCTGTGCACACAGCAATGTCCTCCACACTGTCCACCACAGGGAAGTCTTCCCAACTGTCCACCACAGGGATGTCCTCCCCACTTTTCACCACAGACACATGCTTCCCACTGTACACCAAAGGGATGTCCTCTCCACTGTCCACCACAGGGAGATCTTGTCCATTGTCCAATATAGGGAAGTCCATCTCATTGTCTACCACAGGGAAAACCACCCCACTGTCCTTCACAGGGACCTTCTCCTCACTGTCCACCAAAGGGATGTTATCTCCACTCTCCACATCAGGGACATCCTCCACACTTTCCAACACAGGAATGTCCTCCTGTGCAACAAGGAACGTACTCCCCATGGTTCAACACAAGTATGTCCTTTATACTTTCCGTGACAGTGAAATACTCCCCATGGTTCAACACAAGAATGTCCTTTACAATTTCCATGACAGTGAAATCCTCCCCATACTTCACCACAATGAAGTCATTTTTACTGTCCACTATAGTCATGTAATCCTCCTGTCAACTACAGAAAAGTCCTCCAATCTGTCCACCACAGGGGACATCCTCCATAATGTCCACAACAGGGATGTCCTCTCCACTGTCCACCACAGGGATGTCCTCCAGCTGTCCACCAGAGGGACATCCTCTCCTCGGTCCACCACAGAGACATCCTCCTCACTGTCACGACAGGGAGTCCTCACCATTGGCCACCACAGGAAGTCCTCCCCATGATTCATTACAAGGACATCGTGTTATTGTCCATCACACTGCATTCCTCAACACTGTCCCCCAAAAAGACATCCTCCCCACTGTCCACCAAAGGAACATCTTCCCCACTGTCCAGTACAGTGATGTCCTCCTCACTGTCCACCCACAAATGAAGTCCTTCCCACTGTCCACAACAGGGAAGTCCTCCCCATTTTCCACGACAGGAATATGCTCCTCGTGTCTACCACAAAAATATCCTTCTCAATGTCCACCACAGTTATTATCTTTCCACTGTCCACCACAAAGATCTCCTCTTGTTTCCCACAGAGATGTCATTTCCACTGTCCACCACAGGGGCATCCACCCCAAATACCATCACAAGGGGATGTCCTTCTCACTGTCCACCACAGACACATTCCTCCCCAGTGACCACCACAGGGGACATCTCCCCACTGTCTACAACAGGTAAGTCCTCACACACAGTCCACCACAAAGTCATCCTCCATACTGTCCACAAAAGGGACATACTCCTGTGTACTACAGTGACATCCTCCCCACTGTCTACCACAGGGGCATGCTCCTTTCTAACCACCACAAGATGTCTTTCAAACTGTTCAAGACTGAGATGTTCTCCCCACTGTCATCCACAGGGAAATCCTCCCAACTGTCTAACACATGGAAGTCCTCCGCACTATCCACCACAGGGATATTCTCCTGTGCACACAGGGACTTCTTCACCCACTGTGTACCACAGAGACATCCACCTCACTGTCAACCACAGGAAAATCCACTGCACTGTGAACCAACAGAAACAGCCTCCTGTGCACCACAGGAATGTCTGTCCCATGGTCAACCAAAGAGATGTCCTCCACACTGTCCAACCACAGGTACGTCCTTTTTTGCACCCACACAATGTCCTCCCTGCTTTTCACAAGGACATATGTCCCCTGTCCACCAACAGTGAAATTTTTCCACTGTCCATCTCAGGAACATCCTCCCAAATATCAACTACAGAAACCTTGCCATTATCCACCACAGGGATGTCCACTAAATGTCCACTAGAGGAATGTCCTTTTCACTGTCCACCACAGAAATATCCTCTTCACTGTCCACTACAGGGATGTCTTCCTCACTGTCCAACAAGGGACATGTTCCGCACTGTGCACCACAGAGATGTGCTCCTGTGCACCACATGAAACACTCTCCCCAATGTCCACTACAAGAATGTCTCCTTACTGTCAGCACATTGAAATCCTCCCCCTGTTCACCACAAATACATCCTACCCATGTCCACACAGGGATTTCCTCCTCACTGTCAACCACAGGTAAGTCCACCCCACTGTCCAGCAGAGGACGTCCTTCCACTCTCCATTACAGATATGTCCTCCCCACTGTCCACCACAGGGACATCCTCACCACTGTCAACCCACAGAAGTCTTCCCAACTGTCAACCACATGGAAGTCCTCCCCAATATCCTCCACAGGAATCTCCTCCTTACTCTACTCCACAGGGATGTTCTCCTCACTGTCCGCCAAAGGGACATTCTCCTGTGCATCAGAGCAACGTCCTACCCACAGTCCCAATACAAGGACTTAGTCCCTAATGTCCACCACATTTGAATCCTCCCTACTGTCTTCCACAAAGAAGTCCTCCCCACTGTTCACTAAAGGAATGTCCTCACTGTCAATAACACGGAAGTCCTTAACACTGTCAAACACAGGGACATGCTCCCCAGTGTCTACCACAGGGAGGTCCTCCCCAAGTTTACAACGGGAAGTCTCTCCCAGTGTATACCACAAAGACGTCCTCCTCATTGTCCACCACAAGGAGAGGTCTCTTCAATGTCCACCAAAGGGATATCCTTCCCAATGTCCATCAAAGGGACATCCTCCGCCAATGTCCACCGCAGAGACGTCCTTCTCACTGTCCACCTAGAGAAATTTGTGCACTGTCCACCACAGAAAAGTTTTCCCCATTGTCCAACACAGGGATGTACGCATCACTGTCCACCAAAGAAACTTCCTTCCCACTGTCCACCACAGGACACCCCTTCACTGTCTGCCATAAACACTGCATCTTGTGTTCCACGGAGATGTCCTCCCAACTGCCACCACAGGGGCATCCTCCTCATTGACCACAACAGTGATGTCCTCCACACTGTACACCACAGGAACGACTCCCCACTGTGCAACTACAGGATGACTCCACACTCTCCACCACAGCAATGTCCTCTATTCTGTACACCATGGGGACATACTCCCGGTATACCACAAGGACATCCACCCCATTGTCCACCCAAGGGGTGTCCTCCCCACTAACCACCACAAGGACATCCTCCACACAGTCCAAGACAGGGATATCCTCCCCACTATTAACACAGGGAAATCCTCCTCACTTTCTACCACCTGGAGGTTCTCAACACTGTCCCCACAGGGAAGTAATCCTTTGCCACTATATTGATGTCGTCCACACTGTCCACCACAAGGATGTCCTCCCCACTCTCCACCACTATGGTCTTCCTCCACACTGTCCACACAAGGTCTTTCTCCTGTTTACCACAGGGAAGTCTTCCCCACTGTCACCCCAGAGAAATCAACCCACTGTCCTCCACAGGGATGTCCTCTTGTGCAACACAGGAACATCCTCCTCACTTTTCCACAAGGGCATCCTTTCCACTGTCTACCATAGTTCAATCTCCTCCAAATGTCTACCACAGGGAAATCCTCCGCACTGTCCACCACATGGGCTTCCTCCACCCGTCCTACCACAAGGTTTTCTCCTGTGCACCACAGAGATGTTTTCCCCACTGTTCACCACAGAGAAAATCCGAACCCACTCTACACCACAGGGACATCCTACCCACTGTCCTCCAGAGGATGTCCTCCTGTGCAACACAGGAACGTCCTCCTCACTTTTCACAAGGGCATCCTTTCCACTGTCTACCATAGTTAAATCCTCCAAACAGTCTACCACAGGGAAATCCTCCCCAATGGTCACACCAGGGACATCTTCCTCACCTTCCACCATAAGAGATGTCCTCCACACTGTCTACCACAGGGATGTCATCCCCACTGTCCACCATTGCTAAGTCCTCTACACTGTCAACAACAGGGATGTTTCCCCACTGTGTCACCACAGGGTCATCCTCGAAGTGTCACCACAAGGATGCCCTCCTCAATGTCCACAAAGGGATGTTCTCCCACCTGTCCAACATGGGGAAGTCTTATCCACTGTCCACCCCACAGTGATGTCCTCATTTGCACCACAAGAAACATCTTCCAACTGCCCAACAGAAGGATCCTCCCCACTGTCTCCACAGTGAAATTCGCCCCACGGTCAACCACAGGGACATTTATCTGTGCACCACAAAAACATCTTTCCCTCTGTCCACAAGGACGTCCCTCACCACTGTCCACCACAGGTAAGTCCCCTCACTGTTTACCACAGATCATCCTCTCTGAACATCCACCACAGGGATGTCCTACACACTGTCCACCACAGGGACATTATCCCCAATGTCCACCACATGGAAGTCCTCAAGTGCATTACAGGAACGTCCTCCCATGGTCTCTACATGGTCATTCTCTGCGCTGTCCAGCACAGTTTAAATCCACTCCACTGCCACCACAAAAAGTCCTCAGTATGGCCATCCTGTAATGTTTTTCTCACTGTCAACCACAGAAAGTCCTCCCTAGTGTCTACACAGGGACGTCCCCCTCACTGTCCACCAACAGGATGTCCTCCAACATTCCAAAACATGACATCATCCTCATTGTTCACCACAGTGAAGTTCTCCCTACGTTACACCACTGGGAGCGTCCTTCTCACTGATCACCATGGGGATGTCCTCACCACTGTCCACAACAGAGATGTCCTCCTAATTGTCAACAACAGTGATTCTTTCCCACTGTCCACCACAAGACCTCCTCTGCATGACCATGAATGGGATGTCCTCCTCACTTTCCACCACAGGGATGTCCTCAACACTGTCCACCACAGGGATGTCCTCCCACTGTACACAACAGAGAATTCCCTCCCACTGTCAACCACAAAATGTCCTCCCCACTGTCAACACAGGGATGTCCTTGCCACAGTTCACAACAGGGATTTCTCCCCACTGTCCCAACACGGATGTCATTCTCACTGTCCACCACAGGAATTTTCCCCACTCTCCAACATAAAAATGTCCTCCTCACTGTCCACCACATGTTTATCACCCCCTCTGTCCACCAGAGATGTGCTCCCACTGGTCCACCACAGTGATATCCTCCCCACTGTCCAACACAGGGATATCCTGCTCTGTACCAGAGGGATGTCTCCTAATGTGTCAACACAGGGGTGTCCTCCTTAGAGACCTCCACAGGGGAAATTTTCCACACTGTCCACCAGAGAGATATCCTCCCACTTTTCAACACAGCGATATCATCCTGTGTACCACAGGGATGTCCTCACCACTGTCCAACACAGAGGGTGTCATCGCGAGATCTGACCACTACAGGGGTGTCCTACACACTTACACCAGAGAGATGTCCTCCCAACTTATCCACCACAGAGGACACGGCTCCCTAGTGTCAAACAAAGGGATGTCTCCTCGTGCACCACAGGGACATTCTGCCAACTGTCTAAAACAGAGATATCCCCCCACTGTCTATCACAGGGACACCCTTTCAACTTTCCACCACAGAGACATCCATCACACTGTTGCAACAAAGGTGCCTCCTCCCAATTGACCACCACAGGGAAGTACTCCACACTGTCCACCACACAGAAGTGTTTCCTCACTGACCTACAGGGACATCCTACACACTGTACACAAGAGGTATATCTTGTGTTCACCACAGGGACATCCTTCCAACTGTCCACCACAGGAAAGTTTTCCCACTGCCCACAACAAAAACTCCAACCCACGTCCACTACAGTGAAATCTTCTCCACTTGTATGGCACAGGATATCCTCCCCACAGTCCACCCCAGGAATGTCCTCTTGTGCACCAAAGGACATCCTTTCTACTTTCCCTACAGGGCAATCCTCGTTACGACCACCAGAGGGACATTTTTCCACACTGTCCGCCACAGAGCTGGTCCTCCCCACTAATCCACTACAGGGATTCTTCCCGACTGTCCACAACAAAGATATCATCCGGTGCACCACAGAAAGGTCCTCCTGACTGCCCACCAGAAAAATGTCCTCCCCACTGTTCACCCACGGATGTCATCCCCACTGGCCACCACTGGGATGTCCTCCCCACTATGTACAACAGGTACATACATCACACTTTCCACCACAGTGATACTGTTTTTAACTGTCCACCACAGGGACTCCTCCCAACTGTCCACCACAGTGAAATCTCCCTGCTGTTACTTACAGGAAATTCCACACTGTCCACCACAGGGTAGTCCTCCCTCTGTTCACAAAATGGACGGCCTCCCCACTGTCGGGAACCACACGGATGTTATCCCCACAGTTTACCACAGTTGGATGTTTTCTCACTGACAATAACAGTGAAGTCCTCCTCACGGTCCACTA
>NW_023045524.1:0-27595 GCF_011762505.2 Arvicanthis niloticus | reverse complement strand
GTATGCTGTTCTATCCTCACCTCTCTCTGGATGCCGTCTCTCTTCTTCATCTCTCTGGATGCACTCTGTTCTCTCCTCTTCTGGATCCCTATTTTCTTTTCCTCTCTCTGAATTGCCCTTCTGTCTTCTACTCTCTCTGGATGCCCTCTGTGTTCTCCTCTCTTGTATGCCGTTCTATCCTCTCTCATATAGATGCCCTTCTCTCTTCTTTTCTCTCTGGATGCACTTCTGGTTTCTCCTCTTCTGGATTCAATTTTTCCTTTCTTGGATGCCCTTATCTCATCTTCCTCTCTTTGGAGACATTCTGCCCTATCCTCTCTCCTTGATGCCCATCTGTTCTCTCCTCTATCCGAATGCATTCTGTTCTATCCTCGATTCTGGATCGCTTCTGTCATCTCCTTCTCTGGATGCCCTTCTGTCTCTCCTCTCTCTGAATGCACTTCTCTTTTCTCAGCTTTTGAATTCGTCTTCTGTCTGCTACTTCTCTGGATGCCCTTATGTTCTCTCCTCTCTTGGATTCGCTTCTGTCTCTCCTTTATGATGCCCTTCTATCTCTTCTCTTTTGGATGCCCTCTGTTATCTCCTCTATCTAGATGCCCTTCTGTCTTACTCCTCTCTCTGTATGGCCTTCTGTACTATTTTATGTGGATGCCCTTCGTTGCTCTCCTCTATCTGGATGCCCTTCTGTCTTCTCCTATCTCCCGATGCCCTTCTGTTTCTCCTCTTTTTGGATGCTCTTCTGTCTTCTCCCCTCTTAGGAGGCCCTTCTGCTCTCTCCTCTCTCTGGATGCCCTTCTCTTCTCTCCTGCCTCTGGATTCACTACTGTCTTCTCCTTCTCTGGATGCACTTCTGGTATCTTCTCTCTCTGGATGCCTTTGTGTCCTCTTCTCTCTGGATGCCTTTCTGTTCTATCTTCTCTCTGGATGACCTTCTGTTCTCTTCTCTTTCTGGATATCCTTCTGTCCTCTCCTATCTGGAACCCTTCTGTCTTTTCCTCTCTACAAATGCCCTTCTGTTCTCTCCTCTCTTTGGATTCCCTTCTGTTTTCTCCTCTCTCTGGATGCCCTTCTGTCCTCTCCTCTCTCCGGCTTTAGTTCTGTTTTCGACTCTGTCTGGATGCCCTTCTGTCCTCTCCTCTCTCTGGATTCCCTTCTGTTCTCCCCTAACATTGTATGCTCTTCTGTAGTCTCCTGCCACTGGATGCCATTCTGTCCTCTCCTCTCTCTGGATGCCCTTCGGTCTTCTTCTCTCTCCAGATGTCCTTCAGTCATCTCTCTCTGGATGTCTGTCAGTCTTCTGCTGTCTCTGGATGGGCTTGTGTTCTACCCTCTTTCTGAATTCTCCCCTGTTCTCTCATATCTCTGGATGTGCTTCTGTTCTCTCTACTCTCTGGATGTCCTTCTGTCCTCTCTTCTCTCTGGATTCCCTTCTCTCCTCTCCTCTCTCTTGATGCTCTTCAGTTCTCTCCACTTTCTGGATGCCCTTCTGTTCTCCCCTCTCTTCGCATACCCTTCTGTCGCCTCCTCTCACAGGATGCATTTCTGTTCTCTCCTTTCTCTGCATTCCCCATTTTTCTTTTTCTTTCTCTGGATGCCCTTCTGTCATCTCCTCTCTCTGGATGACCATCTGTCTTCTCCTCTCTCGTGATGCCCTTCTGTTCTTTCCTCTCTCCGAATGCTCTTCTGTTCTCTCCTCTCTCTGGATTTGCTTCTCTCTTCTCCTTCTCTGGATGCCCTCGGTTCTCTCCTCTATCTAGATGCCCTTCTGTCTTCTCCTATCTCTGTATGGCTGTCTGTACTATTTTATGTGGATGCCCTTCTTTGCTCTCCTCTCTCTGGATGCCCTTCTGTCTTATCCTATCTCTCGATGCCCTTTTGTTTCTCCTTTTTCTGGATGCCCTTCTGTCTTCTCCCCTCCCTGGATGCCCTTCTGCCCTTTCCTCTCCTTGGATCCCCTTCTGTTCTCTTCTCTCTCCAGATGCCCTTCTGTCTTCTACTCTCTCTGGATGCCCTTCTGCTCTCTCCTATCTCTGGATGCCCTTCTGCTCTCTCCTCTTTCCGGATGCCCTTCTGTCTTCTCCTCTCTCTTGATGCCCTTCTGCTCTCTCCTCTCTCTGGATGTTTTTCTGTTCTCTCCTCTCTCTGGATTGCCTTCTGTCTTTTCCTCTCTCTGGATGCCATTCTGTCATCTCCTCTCTCGATTCCCTTCTGTCTTCTCTCTCTGGATGCCATTCTATCCTCTCTTCTCTCTAGATGACCTTCTGTATTCTCCTCTCTCTGGATGCACTTCTGTTCTCTCCTCTATTTAGGTGCCCTTCTGTCTTCTCCTCTTTCTGTATGGCCTTCTGTACTATTTTATGTGGATGCCCTTCTTTGCTCTTCTCTCTCTGGATGCCCTTCTGTCTTCTCCTATCTATCGATGCCCTTCTGTTTCTCCTCTTTCTGGATGCCTTTCTTTCTTCTCCCCTCTCTGGATGCCCTTCTGGTCTCTCCTCTCTCTGGATGCCCTTCTACACTCTCCTCTCTCTGGATGCCCTTCTGTTCTCTCCTCTCTCCTGATGCCCTACTGTCTTCTCCTCTCTCTAGATGCCCTTCTAATCTCTTCTCTCTCTGGAGGCCCTTCTGTTCTCTCCTGTCTCTGGATTCCCTTCTGTCTTCTCCTCTCTCTGTATGATGATCTATCCTCTCTTCTCTCTAGGTGCCCTTCTGTCTTCTCCTCTCTCTGGATGCCCTTCTGCTGTTTCCACTCTCTGGATGCCCTTCTGTTCTCTCCTCTCTCCAGATGCCCTTCTGTCTTCGCCTCTCTCTGGATGCCCTTCTGGTCTCTCCTCTCTCTGTATTCCCTTCTGTCATCTCCTCTCTCTGAATGCCGTTCTATCCTCTCTTCTCTCTAGATGCAATTCTGTCTTCTCTTCTCTCTAGATGCACTTCTGTTCTCTCCTCTTTCTGGATTCCCTATTGTTTTCCTCTCTCTGAATGCCCTTCTGTCACCTCCTGTCTCTGGATGACATTTTGACTTCTCCTTTCTCCTGATGCCCATCTGTTCTCTCCCCTCTCAGAATGCCCTTCTGTTCTCTCCTCTCTCTGGGTTCGCTTCTGTTTTCTCCTTCTCTGGATGCCCTTCTATTCTCTCCTCTATCTAGTTGCCCTTCTGTCTTCTCCTCTATCTGTATGGCCTTCTGTACTATTTTTTGTGGATGCCCTTCTTTGCTCTCTTCTCTCGGGATGCCCTTCTGTCCTCTCCTCTTTCTGGATGCCCTTCTATTCTCTGCTCTCTCTAGATGCCCTTCTTTCCTCTCTTCTCTCTGGATGCCCTTCTGTTCTCTTTTCTCCCTGAATGTCTTTTGTCCTCTCCTCTCTCAGGATGCCCGTCAGTTCTTTATCTGGATGCTTTCTCTTTTCTCCTCTTTCTGGATGCCTTTCTGTTCTCTACTCTTTCTTGAAGCCCTTCTGTTTTCTCTACTCTCTGGGTGCCATTGTGTTCTCTCCTCTCTCTGGATGACCTTCTGTCCTCTACTCTCTCTTGATGCTTTTCTGTCTTCTCCTCTCTCTGGATGCCCTTCTGCTCTCCCCTCTCTCTAGATGCCCTTATGTTCTCACTTCTCTTGGGATGTTCTTCTGTCCTAGCCACTCTCTGGATTCCCTTCTGTCTTCTCCTATCTCTTGATACCATTCTGTTCTCTCCTCTCTCTGCATTCCATATTTTTCTTTTCCTCTCTCTGGATGCCCTTCTGTCATCTCCTTTCTCTGGATGACCTTCTGTCTTCTTCTCTCTCCCAATGCCCTTTTGTTCTCTCCTCTCTTCGAATGCCCTTCTGTTCCCTCCTCTCTCTGGATTTACTTCTGTCTTCTCCTTCTATGGATGCCCTTCTGTTCTCTTCTCTTTCTGGATGTCCTTCTGTTCTCTCCTCTATCTAGATGCCCTTCTGTCTTCTCCTCTCTCTGTATGGCATTCTGTACTATTTTATGTGGATGTCCTTCGTTACTCTCCTCTCTCTGGATGCCCTTCTCTATTCTTCTATCTCCCGATTCCCTTCTGTCTCCTCTTCTTTCTTTATGCCCTTCTGTCTTCTCCTCTTTCTGGATGCCCTTCTGCTCTCTCCCCTCTCTGGATGCCCTTCTGTTTTCTCATATCTCCAGATTCCCTTCTGTCTTCTCCTCTCTCTGGATGCACTTCTGCTATCTCATCTCTCTGTATGCCCTTCTGTTCTCTCTTCTCTCTGGATGCCCTTCTACTCTCTCATCTCTCTGAATGCCCTTCTGTTCTCTCCTATCTCTGGATTCCCAACTTTCTTCTCCTCTCTAAGGATGCGCTTCTGTTCTCTCCTCTTTCTTGATGTCCATCTGTCCTCTCCTCTCTCTGGATGCCCTTATGTTCTCTCCTTTCTCTAGATGATCTTCTGTCCTCTCCTCTATCTAGATGCCCTTCTATCTCTGTATGGCATTCTATACTCTTTTCTGTGGATGCCCTTCTGTACTCTCCTCTCTCTACATGCCTTTCTGCTCTTTATTCTCTCTGGCGGCCACTCTGTCCTTTCCTCTCTGGATGCCCTTCTGTCTTCTCCTATCTCCCAAATCCCTTCTGTCTTTTCCTCTTTCTGAATGCACTTCTGTTCTCTGCTCTCTCTAGATGCCCTACTGTCCTCTCCTCTCTCTGGTTGCCCTTCTGTCTTTCCCTCTCATTCTATGCCCTTCTGTTCTCCCGTCTCTTCTGATGCCCTTCTGTCTTCTTCTCTCTCTGGAGGCCCAAAAATTTTCTCCTCACTCTGGATGCACTACTTTCTTCTCCTCTCTCTGGATGCCTTTGTGTCCTCTTCTCTCTGGATGCCCTTCTGTTCTCTTCTCTTTCCGGATGCCCTTCTGTCCTCTCCTCTCTGTATGCCCTTCTGTCTTCTCCTCTATCCGAATACCCTTCTGTTCTCTACTATCTTTGAATTCCCTTCTTTCTTCTCCTCTTTCTGGATGCCCTTCTGCTCTCTCCTCTCTCTGGATGCCCTTCTGCTCTCTCTTCTCTCTGGATGCCCTTCAGTCCTCTCCTCTCTCAGGATGACCTTCTGTCTTCTTGTCTCTCTGAATGCTCTACTGCTCTCTCCTCTCTCTGGATGCCCTTCAGTCCTCTCCTCTCTCAGGATGACCTTCTGTCTTCTTGTCTCTCTGAATGCTCTACTGCTCTCTCCTCTCTCTGGATGCCCTTCTGTTCTCTCCTCTCTCCGGATGCACTACTGTCTACTTCTCTCTCTGGATGCCCTTATACTCTCTCCTCTCTCTGGATGCTCTTCTGTTCTCTGTTCTCTCTGGATTCCCCTCTGTCTTCTCTTCTCTTGATGCCCTTCTGTTCTTTCTTCTCTCTGGATTCCCTTCTGTATTCCCCTCTCTCTTGATGCCATTCTATCCTCTCCTCTCTCTGGATGCCCTTCTGTCTTCTCCTCTCTCTGGATGCACTTCTGTTCTCTCCTCTTTCTGGATTCCCAATTTTTCTTTTCCTCTCTCTGGATGCCCTTCTGTCATCTCCTCTCTCTGGATAAACTTCTGTCTTCTCCTCTCTCCCGATGCCTATCTGTTCTCTCCTCTCTCTGGATTCCCTTCTGTCTTCTCCTTCTCTGGATGCCCTTCTTTTCTCTCCTCACTCTGGATGCCTTTGTGTCCTATTCTCTCTGGATGTCAATCTGTTCTGTTGTCTCTCTGGATGCCCTATTGTTCTTTTCTCTTTCTGGATGCCATTCTTTCCTCTCCTCTCATTGGATTCCCTCCTGTCTTCTCCTCTCTCAGGATGCCCTTCTGCTCTCTCCTCTCTCTGTATGCCCTTCTGTCACCTTCTTTCTCAGGCTTCCCTTCTGTCTTCTCCTCTGTCTGTATGCCCTTCTGTTCTCTCCTCTCTCCAGATGCCCTTCTGCTCTCTCCTCTCTCTGGATGCCCTTCTGTTCTCTGCTATCTCCGGATGCCGTACTGACTTCTCCTCTATCTGCATGCCCTTCTGCTCTCTACTATCTCTGGATACCGCTCTGTTCTCTCCTCACTTTGTATGCCCTTCTGTCTTCCCCTATCTCGGGATGCTTTTCTGTTCTCTCCTCCCTCTGGATGCCCTTCTGTTATCCCCTAACAATGGATGCCCTTCTGTTCTCTCCTCACTTTGTATGCCCTTCTGTCTTCCTTTCTCTCAGGATGCTTTTCTGTTCTCTCCTCACTCTGGATGCCCTTCTGTTCTCCCCTAACACTGGATGCCCTTCTGTTCTCTCCTCTCACTAAATGCCATTCTGTCCTCTCTTCTCTCTGGATGCTCTTCGGTCTTCTTCTCTCTCTGGATGCCCTTCTGGATTCTCCTCTCTCTGGAGGCCCTTCTGTTCTCTCCTATCTTTGGATTCCCTTCTGTCTTCTCTGCTCTCTGGATGCCATTCTATCCTCTCTTCTCGCTGGATGCCTTTCTGTGTTCTCCTCTCTCTGGATGCAATTCTGTTCTCTCCTCTTTCTGGATTCCCTATTTTTTCCTCTCTCTGGATGCCTTTCTGTCATCACCTCTCTTTGGATGACCTACTGCCCCCTCCTCTCTTCTGATACCAATCTGTTCTCTCCTCTCTCCAAATGCTCTTCTTTTCTCTCCTCTCTCTGGATGCACTTCTGTCTTCTCCTCTGTATGCCCTTCTCTTCTCTTATGTCTCTGGATGCCCTTGTGTCCTCTTCTCTCTGGATGCCCTTCTGTTCTCTTCTATCCCTGAATGCCTTCTGTCCTCTCCTCTCTCTGGATTCCCTTCTGTCTTCTCCATTCTCTTGAAGCCCTTCTTTGCTCTCCTCTCTCTGGATGCTATTCTGTCTTCTCCTATATCCGTTGCCCTTCTCTCTTCTCCTCTTTCTGGATGCCCATTTATTCTCTGCTCTCTATAGATGCCCTTCTGTCCTCTCTTCTCTCTGGATGCCCACCTGTTCTCTCCTCTCTCTGGATGCCCTTCTGTTCTCTTCTCTCCCTGAATGCCTTCTGTACTCTCCTCTCTCAGGATGCCCGTCGGTCCTCTTCTCCATCTGGATGCCTTCTCTCTTCTCCTCTTTCTGGATGACCTTCTGTCCTCTACTCTCTCTGGATGCCCTCTGTCTTTTCCTCTCTCTGGATGCCCTTTGGCTCTCTCCTCTCTGTGGATGCAATTCTGTTCTCTCTTCTCTCGGGATGTCCTACTCTCCTAGCCTCTCTCTGGATTCCCTTGTGTCTTCTCCTCTCCCTTGATGCCCTTCAGTTCTCTCCTCTTTCTGGATGCCCTTCTGTTCTCTCCTCTCTCCGCATACTCTTCTGTCGTCTCCTTTCTCAGGATACACTTCTGTTCTCTCCTCTCTCTGCATTCCCTATTTTTTTTCCTCTCCCTGGATGACCTTCTGTCTTCTTCTCTCTCCTGATGCACTTCTGTTCTCTCCTCTCTCCGAATGCCCATCTGTTCTTTCCTCTCTCTGGATTAGCTTCTGTCTTCTTCTCTCTTTAGATGCCCTTCAGTCCTCTTTTCTCTCAGGATGTCTTTCAGTCTTATGCTCTCTCTGGATGGGCTGCTGTTCTCTCCTCTTTCTGTTATCTCTCTTGTTCTATCATCTCTCTGGATGCCCTTCTGTTCTTTCTTCTCTCGGGATGTCTTTTGTTCTCTCCTCTCTCTGGATGCCCTTCTGTATTCTCATTTCTCTGGATGCCCTTCGGTTCTCTCCTCTCTCTGGTTACCCTTTAGTCCTCTCCTGTCTCTTGATACCCTTGTGTTCTCTCCTCTTTCTGGATGTCGTTCTGTTCTCTCCTCTATCTAGATGCCCTTCTGTCTTCTCCTCTTTCTGGATGTCCTTCTGTCTTCTCTTCTCTCTGGATGCCATTCTGCTCTCTCCTCTCTCTGTATGCCCTTCTGTTCTCTCCTCTCTCCAGATGCCCTACTGTCTTCTCCTCTCTCTGGATGCCCTTCTAATTTCTCCTCTTACTTTATGCCCTTCTGTTCTCTCCTCTCTCTGGATTCCATTCTGTCTTCTCCTCTCTCTGGATGCCAATCTATCCTCTCCTCTCTCTGGATACCCTTATGACTTCTCCTCTCTCTGGATGCACTTCAGTTCTCTCCTCTTTCTGGATTCCCTATTTTTCTTTTTCTCTCTCTGGATGCCCTTCGGTCATCTACTCTCTCTGGATAACCATCTGTCTTCTCCTCTCTCCTGATGCCTATCTGTTCTCTCCTTTCTCCGAATGCCCTTCTCTACTGTCCTCTCACTTGATTCTCTTCGGTCGTCTCCTTCTCTGGATGCCCTTCTGTTCTTTCCTTTCTCTGGATGCCCTTGTATCCTCTTCTCTCTAAATGCTCTTCTATTCTGTCCTCTCCTGGATGCCCTTCTGTTCTCTTCGGTTTCCAGATGCCCATCTGTCCTCTCCTCTCTGTATGCCCTTCTGTCTTCTCCCTCTTTGAATACCCTTCTGTTCTCTCCTCCCTTTGTATTCCCTTCTGTCTTCTCCTTTCTCTGGATGCCCTTCTGCTCTCTCCTCTCTCTGGATGCCCTTCTGTCCTCTCCTCTCTCCAGATGACCTTCTGTCTTCTCCTATGTCTGGATGCCCTTCTGTTCTATCCTCTCTCTGGATGCCCTTCTGTCTTCTCCTCTCTCTGCATGCCCTTATGCTCTCTCTTCTCTCTGGATACCCTTCTGTTCTTTCCTCTCTCCGGATGCCCTACTGTCTTCTTCTCTCCCTGGATGCCCTTCTGCTCTCTCCTCTCTCTGGATGCCCTTCTGTTCTCTTCTGTTCCTGAATGCCTTCTGTCCTCTCCTCTCTCAGGATGCCCGTTGGTCCTCTTCTCCATCTCGATGCCTTCTCTCTTCTCCTCTTTCTGGATGACCTTCTGTCCTCTACTCTCTCTGGATGCCTTCTGTCTTCTCCTCTCTCTGGATGCCCTTCTGACAGTTCCTCTCTCTGGATGACATTCTGTCTTTTCCTCTCTCCCGATGCCATTCTGTTCTCTCCTCTCTCCGAATGCTCTTATGTTCTCTCCTCTCTCTGGATTCACTTCTGTCTTCTCCTTCTCTGGATGCCCTTCTGTTCTCTCCTCTTTCTGGATGTCGTTCTGTTCTCTCCTCTATCTAGATGCCCTTCTGTCTTCTCCTCTCTCTGTATTGCCTTCTGTACTATTTTATGTGGATGCCCTTCTTTGCTCTCCTCTCTCTGGATGCCCTTCTCTCTTCTCCTATCTCCCGATGCCCTTCTCTCTTCTTCTGTTTCTGGATGCCCTTCCGTTTTCTCCTCTCTCTGGATGCCCTTCTGTTCTCTCCTCTCTCTGGATTTTCTTCTGTCTTCTCATCTCTCTTGATGCCCTGCTGTACTCTCCTCTTTGTGGATGCCCTTCTGTCTACTTCTCTCTCTGGATGCCCTTTGGTCTTCTTCTCTCTCTGGATGCCCTTCAGTCCTCTTCTCTCTCTGTATGTCCTTCTGTCTTCTGCTGTCTCTGAATGGGCTTGTGTTCTCTCCTCTTTCTGCATTCTCTCCTGTTCTTTCATCTCTCTGGATGTCCTTCTCTTTTCTCTTCTCTCGGGATGTCCTTCTGTCCTCTCCTCTCTCTGGATTCCCTTCTGTCTTCTCCTCTCTCTTGATGCCCTTCTTTCCTCTCCTCTCTCTGGATGCCCATTTGTTTTCTCCTATCTCCTGATGCCCTTCTGCTGTCAGCTCTTTCTTGATACCCTTCTATTCTCTGCTCCCCCTAGATGCCCTTCTGTCCTCTCTTCTCTCTGGATGCCCTTCTTTTCTCTTCTCTCACTGAATGCCTTCTGTCCTCTCCTCTCTTGGGAAGCCCATCGGTATTCTTCTCAATCTGGATGCCTTCTCTCTTCTCCTCTTTCTGGATGCCTTTCTGCTCGCCTCTCTCTTGAAGCCCTTCTGTTTTCTCCACTCTCTGGATGCCCTTCTGTTCTCTCCTCTCTCTGGATGACCTTCTATCATCTACTCTCTCTGGATTCCCTTCTGTCTTCTCCTCTCTCTGGATGCCCTTCTGCTCTCTCCTCTCTCTGGATGCACTTCTGTTCTCTCGTCTCTCGGGATGAACTTCTGTCCTAGCCTGTCTCTGGATTCCCTTCTGTCTTTTCCTCTCTCTTGATGCCATTCTGTTCTCTCCTCTCTCTGGATGCCCTTCTGTTCTCTCCTCACTACACATACCCTTCTGTGTTCTTCTCACTCTGGATACCCCTCAGTTCTCTCCGATTTCTGGATGACCTTCTGACCTCTCCTCTCTATGGATGTCCTTCAGTCATCTCCTCTCTCTGGATGACCTTCTGTCTTCTCCTCTATCCCTATACCCTTCAGTACTCTCTTCTCTCTGAATGCCCTTCTGTTCTCTTCTCTCTGGATTCGCTTCTTTCTTCTCCTTCTCTGGATGCCATTCTCTTCATCCTATTTCTGGATGCCCTTCTGTTCATTCCTCTATCTAGATGCCCTTCTGTCTTCTCCTCTCTCTGTATGGCCTTCTGTACTATTTTATGTGGATTCCCTTCTTTGCTTTCCTCTCTCTTGATGCCCTATTCTCTTCTCCTCTCTCTGGATGCCCTTCTGTCTTCTCCTCTTTTTGGATGCCCTTCTGTCTTCTCCTCTCTCTGGATGCCCTTCTGCTTTCTCCTTGCTCTGGATGCCCTTCTGTTCTCTCCTCTCTCCGAATGCCCTTCTGTCTCCTCCTCTCTCTGTATGCCCTTCGGCTCTCTCCTCTCTCTGGATGCCCTTCTGTTCTCTTCTCTCTGGATGCCCTTCTGTTCTGTCCTCTCTCTTGAAGCCCTTCTGTTTTCTACACTCTCTGAATGACCTTCTGTTCTCTCCTCTTTCCAGATGCTTTTCTGTCTTCTCCTCTCTCTCATTGCCCATCTGTCTTCTCCTCTCTCTCACTGCCTTTCTGTTCTATCATCTTTCCAGATGCCCTTCTGTGCTCTCCTCTCTCTGGATGCCTTTCTGTCCTATCCTTTCTCTGGATGCCCTTCTGCTCTCTCCTCTCTCTGAATACCCTTCTGTCATCTCTTCTCTCTGGATGCCCTTCTGTTCTTTTCTCACCCTGGATGCCCTTTTATCCACTCCGCTCTGTGTATGCCCGTCTGTCCTCTTTTCCATCTACAGGCCTTCTCTCTTCTCCTCTTTCTGGATGCCCTTCTGTTCTCTCCTGTCTCTAGAAGCCCTTCTGGTTTCTCCTCTCTCTGGATGCCCATAAATTATCTCCTCACCCTGGATACTCTTCTGTCTTCTCCTCTCTCTTGATGCCTTTCTGTTATCTTCATTCTCTGGATGTCCTTCAGTTTTCTGCTCTCTCTGGATGCCCTTCTGTTCTCTCCTCTTTCTGATTTCTCTTCTGTTCTCTCTTCTCTCTGGATGCCCTTCTGTCTCCTCCTCTCTCTGGATGCACTTCGGTTCTCTCCTCTCTCTAGATGCCCTTCTGTTCTCTCCTCTCTCCTGATGCCCTTCTGTCTTCTCCTCTCTCTGGATGCCCTTCTGTCTCCTCCTCTCTCTGGATGCACTTCGGTTCTCTCCTTCTTCTGGATGCCCTTCTGTTTTCTCCTCTCTCTGGGTGCCATTCTGCCTTCTCCTCACTCTGGATGGCTTTCTGTTCTCTCCTCTATCTCACTGCCCATCTGTCTTTTCCTCTCTCTTTATGCCCTTCTGTCTTCTTCTCTCTATCTCGCTGCCTTTCTGCTCTCTCATCTTTTCAGATGCCCTTCTGTGCTCTCCTCTCCCTGGATGCCCTTCTGTCTTATGCTCTCTCTGGATGCCCTTCTGCTCTCTCCTCTCTCTAGAATGCCCTTTTTGCTCTCTTCTCTCTGGATGCCCTTCTGTTCTCTTCTCTCCCTGGATGCCCTTTTGTCCTCTCCTCTCTCTCTATGCCCATCTGTCTTCTTCTCCATCTGGAGGCCTTCTCTCTTCTCCTCTTCCCGGATGCACTTCTGTTCTTTCCAGTCTCTAGAAGCCCTTCTGTCATCTCTTCTCTCAGGATGCACTTCAGTTCTCTCCTCTCTCTGCATTTCCTAATTTTCTTTTCCTCTCTCTGAATGCCCTTCTGTTCTCTCCTCTCTCTAGATGCCCTTCTGTTCTCTCCTCTCTCCTGATGCCCTTTTGTCTTCTCCTCTCTCTGGATGCCCTTCTGCTCTCTCCTCTCTCTGGATGCCCTTCTCTTCTCTCCTCTCTCCACAAGCCCTTCTGTCTTCTCCTCTCTCTGGATGCCATTCTGCTCTCTCCTCTCTCTGGATGTCTTTCTGTTCTCTCCTCTCTCTGGATGCCCTTCTGCTCTCTCCTCTCTCTGGATGCCCTTCTGTTCTCTCCTCTCTCTGGATGCCCTTCTGTCTTCTCCTCTCTCTGGATGCCCTTCTGCTATCTTCTCTCTCTGGATGCCCTTCTGTTCTTTCCTCTCTCTGCATACCTTTCTGTCATCTCCTCTCGCAGGATGCACTTCTGTTCTCTCCTCTCTCTCTGCATTCTCTAATTTTCTTTTCCTCTCTCTGGATGCCCTTCTGTCATCTCCTTTCTCTGGATGCCCTTCTGTCTTCTCCTCTCTCTGGATGTCCTTCTGTTCTCTCCTCTCTCCGAATGCCCTTCTGTTCCCTCCTCTCTCGGGATTCGCTTCTGTCTTCTCCTTCTCTGGATGCCCTTCTGCTCTCTCATCTCTCTTAATGCCCTTCTGTTCTCTCCTCACTCTGGATGCCCTAAAGTTCTCTCATTTTTGTGAATGCCCTTCTGTTCTCTCCTCTCTCTGAATGCCCTTCTGTCTTCTCCTCTCTCTGTATGCCCTTCTGTTCTCTCCTCTCTTTGGATCCCCTTCTGTCTTCTCCTCTCTCTGTATGCCCTTCTGTTCTCTCCTCCTTCTGGATTCACTTCTGTTCTCTCCTCTCTCTGGATGCCTTTTTGCCTCTCCTCTCTCTGGATTCCCTTCTGTCCTCTCCTCTTCCTGGATGCCCTTATGCTCTCTTCTATCTCTGGATGTCCATCTGTTCTCTTCTTTCTCTGTATGCCCTTCTGTCTTCTCCTCTCTCTGGATGCCCTTCTGTGCACTCCTCTCTCTGGATGTCTGTAACGCGCGCCCCCAAAATCCCTTTTCGCCCACGAATAAGGACAGGAGGCGATAGTCGGGTTTACTGCCACGAGGAACTTTTTACTACTGCACACGATAAAGCGGAAAGACCCAAGAAACCGGAAGAGGGTCCCTTAAATACACCCTAGAGTGACGTATTCACTCCTGAATGGCTGCTTGCTCACTACCCAATATTACGCCTCGGGATAGGCCAGTGGTTTGGCGCTCTTTCTGCCTAGCAGCTGCGCAGAATGATTGTTTATTGCTGGGGAAACATGTGGCCAGCGCCATGTTGGAAAAAGGCACGTGTGCAGCCACAGTGGCTCACTACATCTCTCCCTGTTTAAATTATTAATATAAAACAGCCTTTCGCCCATTGAACGCAGCACCAACTCAGTGAGGGAAAGCAGAGGCCTGATCCCCTGTGCAAAATGAGATATTGTAATGGGTTTAATTCCCATACCCAATCTCGATACCTTTTGACGGGGAAAGGAAGCCTCTATCCTGGGCCGCCACCAGGAGGAGGTAATTGGCATCAAACCTTTGTGCAATCAGGCATGCTTTCGGGAAAATCTATCCACACTCGTGGAACATTCCCTGTCGAGTACCCACTCGCAAACACCTCTAACTGCTCAGGTACCGGTTATTTAGGCAAGGGCTGAGTGGACAAGACCTCTCATCTACCCCAGTGCAATGGGCCAAACCCCTGGTGTGCATAGACTGAGAAGGTCTCTGTCATAGGCTATTTCTAGCCTAGATCATCAAATTTCAGGGAGGATGCTTGCCCCAAGGCTGCGCGTGCTTAGGCTTAGAGCTACCTTGTCACGTTTTTGCTGGGCTTGAGCTTACAAACCATCCATCTATGAATACTAGTTCACATCCTAGAAGTGTATCACGCAGGCCTATTCCGGCTCTTTGGAAAGAAAGAAAGAAGGAAAGAAAAGGCAGAAGAAATTTATTTTTAAGAAGTAAAATCTCCACGGGCAGCAGGTTTCATCCGCTGGAAATCCGAGCTTGTAATCACGGCTGTATCTGGTCCAACTTCCCATTCCACTTTCCTTTTAAGTAAGCAGAAAGATTATGGCTTTAAATAAATGTATCATTCACAAATCTCAGAGGTGAAATACCTGGATATGGGGTCATTGAGACACAGCTCATTTGAGCCACATCTGCGAGCTGTATCAAATGTGCTTGGAGCGAATAAACTCTCTGATTGACCAACACATCCACTTTCTGTGGGAGGGTCAAAAGCCTCAGAGGTTTTTTCTGAAAATTGATTAGCAACAGTAGCTGCTGTAATTTGATTAACCATGTCTGAGTCAGCTGTTACAGCTGCAATTTGTAGGGATGGTAATAGCAGCGATAAGGGCTGCAGTTATATTAGAATCTCCTTTCTTGTCAGGATAAAATCAAGGTCTCAGACGTCTGAACGGGGATAGGGATCAGAGTGGTAAACTGGCTATTAGACCTGCTTATAGAAAAGCAGACCAGCACTGTAATATAAAGCGAGTTACATTGGTACAAGTTAGCAGCAGCAACGCCTTTTAAGAAGGCAAGGGCATAGGTTTTTGAGAAGCAGATAGGTTAACCATCTAAATTTACTGTATATACTAGGAACCCGATTTTGGAGAGTCCAAATGGGAGCTGAGAGCATCTGCAGATGAATCCTTCGGGGGTCTTTTTCAGGAACCGCGAGTCGCCGCGTCAGTCGCTCTGGCAGCCAAAATGGATTGTCTTCCCCCTGTGGAAACACACAGACCGCTCCCCGGGATCTTATTAAAATAGGATCCGGGCCTTTCCATAGACCAGTCAAAACATCTTTCCATTTTACCATTTCTTTTGGCCTAGTTGGTTCCAGGCAATGGCGATCAGCCGCTGTATTGCCTTGACTGTCCAAGTTCAGAAAGTTGAGGGTAAAAAGTGCCAGAGAAATAGTAGCTCGAGGCACCGTGGGCAGAGCTTCCTCAACTTCTCCCTTTTGTTTTATCAAATAAGTTTTAAGGGTGCGGTGAGCACGCTCAATGATGCCCTGTCCCTGGGGGTTATAAGGAAGACCTGTCAGGTGTGTCACTTCCATATGGCGACAAAATTGTTTAAATTTTTGAGAAGTGTAGGCTGGCCCATTGTCCGTTTTAAGGATTTTAGGCTTTCCCCAAGCACTCCAAGCTTCGAGGCAATGTTGAATAACATGGGCCGCCTTTTCTCCGGTCAAAGGAGAGGCAAATATAACTCCAGAACAAGTATCAATAGAAACATGCAAATATTGTAATTTACCAAAGGATGGGATGTGGGTAACATCCATTTGCCAGATTTGTAAGGGCCTGATTCCCCAAGGGTTAACTCCTGTATGGGGAACAGGTAGGAATTGACAGCAGTTTTGGCATTGAGTAACAATATCTCTGGCCTCCCTTCTAGAGATGTTAAATCGACATTTTAATGTCTCAGCTGTCACATGAAACCTTTTGTGAAAAGCTTTAGCCAAATCTAACTTTGGCGAAAGGGCAATTGCAATTAACCTTGTGGCTCGATCTGCTAGGTCATTGCCACGGGACATAGGTCCCGGTAAGCCTGAGTGAGCCCTAATATGAGTTATAAAGACCAGGGATCTACGCTTAGCCAGGGTAAGCTGAATCTTTTGAAAAACTTCCACAAGTCTGCTAGATGTCTTAATTAACCCAGCAACTTCCAATGCTTTTACTGCATTAACCACATAGAAGGAATCTGAAACAATATTTAAGGGACCTGGAAAGATTTCCAGAACCTCTGACACCACTAAGCATTCCACCATTTGAGGTGAGGTTTCATGATATTGTTTGGATGTAACTTTATCATTAACCACATAGGCACCTATTCCTGTTTTTGACCCATCCGTATAAACTACCATTCCATCTGGGAGCGGCTCCTGAGACACAATACGTGGAAATATGATAGCTTGAGTTAAAGCAAATTGTAAGATGGGATGCTTAGGATAATGATTATCTATTTGACCATTGAAGGAAGT
Source organism: Arvicanthis niloticus (assembly GCF_011762505.2). Taxonomy (NCBI): domain Eukaryota; kingdom Metazoa; phylum Chordata; class Mammalia; order Rodentia; family Muridae; genus Arvicanthis; species Arvicanthis niloticus. Next base: position 11,575 of record NW_023045524.1, on the reverse strand, counting down.
AACCAGCACTGCCCACACATCAGAGGTCGCCGTTAATATTTGGACTTGATGAGCAGTATAAGGCACTATTAAAACCTTAGGCTCTCTTCCAAAATGAGTAATAGCCGCTTTTAGCCCTTGAAGGGCAAGCTGAGCAACTGCATCTGGATACCTTTCAATGATCTTTGCAGGAGACGCATTAGGGTGGACCCATAACAAGGGCCCCTCCTGCCATAATACAGCAGTTGGTAAGTGTCTAGTTTTAAAAACACATAAGTCAAAGGTTTTGGTTTCATCTATGCGTTTCAACTGGGCGTCTTGCAAAGCGTTTTCTACTACTTGCAGAGCACGGCTCGCAGCTGGTGTTAAGGCCCTTGGTGAGGAAATATGAGCATCTCCTTCTAAAATATCAAATAAAGGTTTCAGCTCGGCCGAGGGAATTTTTAAAAACGGTCTTAACCAATTTATATCACCTAATAATTTCTGAAAATCATTTAAAGTATGTAAATGGTCTCTACGAATCTCCAATTTCTGAGGAATTATCTTTTCTGGATAGATAACTGTCCCTAAAAAGGAACCAATCTCTGAAAATTGAACTTTCTCAGTAGCAACATGTAGACCCCACTGTTCTAAGGTTTTTAATAATAAGGGGTATGAGGTCTGTAAAGTACCTAAATCCTTATGACACATAATAATATCATCTGTATAATGAGCCAGCAACAGCGAAGGAAATTGCTTCTTAATTGGCTCGAGGGCCATTTGAACATACAGCTGACATATGGTAGGGCTGTTGGCCATGCCCTGAGGCAGGACTTTCCACTGATATCTCTTATCAGGCTCAAAACGATTAACAGTAGGTAATGTAAACGCAAATCTTGGCCTATCTTGTGGACATAAGGGAATAGAGAAAAAACAATCTTTAATATCTATAATTATAATTTTCCACTGCTTAGGCAAGGCAGAGAGTAGAGGCAAACCTCGTTGCACAGAGCCAAATAGTCGCATCTGTGCATTGACCGCTCTTAAATCATGTAAAAGCCTCCACTTCCCGGATTTTTTTTAAATAACAAATATAGGTGTATTCCAGGGGGAGGTAGAAGGTTCTAAATGACCGAGCTGCACTTGTTCTTTAATTAGTTTTGTAGCAGCTTCCAATTTCTCAGAGGATAATGACCACTGAGGTACCCAGATGGCCTCCTCTGTGAGCCAGGGTATGGGTATAGAGCCCTCAGTGGCAGCTAGGAAAAACCCAGTCCTTGCCTTCCTGCGTTTGATTCTTGTGAGACAGGATCTAACCTTCCTTGTTCGTTCCTGCCAAGACCTTTCCCTTCTTTAAATCCCATGCTTTTCATAATGTTTACAGCTTGTGGGGAGTATTCACTGGTCAGAACTAGCCCTAGGCCCTGTAAAATGTCCCTTCCCCAGAGGTTGACGGGGAGGGGAAGCACATAAGGTATAAAACTTCCTGTCTGACCCTCTGCTGCCTTCCAAGTCAACGAGCGGGAGCTGACTGCAGGGCTGGCTTCATATCCCAATCCTTGTAGGGAGTGAGATGATTTCTCTACAGGCCATGCCTTAGGCCACCAATTAGCGGAAATGATACTTTTATCCGCTCCTGAGTCCAGAATTCCGGTAAATTTCTTCCCCTCTATTGCTAACTGTAAGGTGGGTCTAGTTTTAAAATCAACCACCAGATGAGCGAAGTCAGTTCCTGAGGAACCAAGCCCCTGAGAACCTCTAAGCTTCTCAGTGGATGGAAAACAATCATGTAAGCTTGGAAGAACAATCAATTGAGCGATCCTATCTCCAGGGGAGATAGAGAATACACCTTGTGGGCTAGAACAGAGAACTTGAAGTTCTCCGGTATAATCCTGATCTATTACACCGGGGTGTACCACAAGCCCTTTTAAGGTGAGAGAGGAACGGCCTAATATAAGACCAACGCTTCTCTCTGGCAGGGCGCCTCTGTAATCGACCGGGATCGGCTGCACCCCCATGTGTGGCATTAATAAGACTCGGGAGGTGGAGCACAGGTCCAGTCCTGGGGAACCCCTTGTGGCTCTGCAGCGAACAGAGTCTCCTGAGTGTTCTGCAGTGTCCCATATCTTTTGGGGCCCTGGGATCTCGGGCCCGCATATCCGTTTTTTGAAAAATTTTCCTCCTTAATGGCTGACAGATTTGGGGGGAGAATTTGACCTTTTATATCCCTAATAGAACGGCATTTTTGAGCCAAATGATAGCCTTTTCCACACCTAGTGCACAGTTTCGTTGGTATTTGATTATTTGGGCACTCCCTTTTTCTATGTCCGGCCTTCCCACAGGCATAGCACCGGGCCATATGTTTTGAAGGGAACGTTCCACGATTCTGACCCTTAAGCAGCATTGCCGCCATTTCTAAGTTCGCCGCGGCGAGCCCTGCGTTAGTAAGAGGACCTCCCAATCCTCGGCACACTCTTAACCAATCTTGTAACCCCTTAGCTCTCCGCGGCGCAATAGCTGCGCGGCATTCCGCCGTGGCGTTTTCAAAAACCATCTGTTCTATTAGCGGCATCGACTGTTCTGGATCCCCAAAGATTCTACCCGCTGCCTCGGTCATCCGCGCCACAAAGTCAGAGAACGACTCATTAGCTGTCTGAATTATCTTGGACAAATAAAGGTTACTGCCTTCCTTCCTAGGGAGGAACTTCCACGCCTTTATCGCAGCTGCTGCTGTCTGCGCGTAGACCTGCCAAGGATGAGCAGTCTGGTCATTCGCGTGTACGCCAACTCCCGCTAGCATATCAAAAGTCCATAATTCCTGTCCCTCAGTATTTGCATTACTCCTAGCTTGTGCTTGTAACGCCTCATGCCACAAGGCCTTCCACTCTAGGTATTGGCCCATATTGTTAAGTACCGCCTTCACCGTGTTCTGCCAATCTCCTGGAGTCATGGCGGCTGTAGCTAACCTCTCTACTTGGGCTACAGTAAAGTTAGCTCCAATTCCATATGCGCGCACTGCTTCCGCTAATTCTTTGACCTGTCTATAATCTACGGGAGCATAAACGCGGGCGCCTTCTGCCGCTTCAAAGACCGGAAATGCAAGCTGTAGCTGCCTCTGATCCGCCGGGCTGAGGAATGAGTTAGGGCCTCCGCCCGAATCGTAAGTTGGAGGCAAGAGTGGGGCTGAGGAATTCAAAGGCTTTCTTAGTCTTACTTTGGAACCGCCAGCCTTAGTACAGGCCGCTGGTTCCTGCCCCAGGCCCTCTTCCTCTCCTTGTGTTAGATCTTCCTCGGAGCTGCTAAGGTGTATGGAAGCAGGCTCCTTAATTGGGTGCGGGGGTTCCAGCTTCTCTTCACCAGCCGGTGAAGGTTTCCTAGCTTTAACAGGCCCTGCAGTGGCCTGTATCCCTCCTGAACATTCTTTCCTATAACCAAACTCTCTGGCCAGTCTCTCTCCAGACTTCTTCGTCTGTTTCTCTTTTCCCAACCCTATGGCTGAGCACCTGTTGCCACATCCTGGTTCTGATAGCTTAGAGCAGATGTTTTTTGAAACCTCTCCACTCCTATTAGCTGTGCCTCGAGCTAGTTCCTCACAACAAAAATAGACTGCCAACGAAAACCACACAAGGCCAGCTACTACAGCAGCGGCAGTGAATGAAAATTCGGTCGCAATAAAGGTCTCCACGCCAAGCATACCTTCCAGGATGCACCTCGCGTTCCGCAGTTTTTAACCCGTCCCCCAAGACTTGGGTCGTCTCCCGCAACGCCTTAAAATTTCCCGGGTTTCTCGGCACCAGATGTAACGCGCGCCCCCAAAATCCCTTTTCTCCCGCGAATAAGGACAGGAGGCGATAGTCGGGTTTACTGCCACGAGGAACTTTTTACTACTGCACACGATAAAGCGGAAAGACCCAAGAAACCGGAAGAGGGTCCCTTAAATACACCCTAGAGTGACGTATTCACTCCTGAATGGCTGCTTGCTCACTACCCAATATTACGCCTCGGGATAGGCCAGTGGTTTGGCGCTCTTTCTGCCTAGCAGCTGCGCAGAATGATTGTTTATTGCTGGGGAAACATGTGGCCAGCGCCATGTTGGAAAAACGCACGTGTGCAGCCACAGCGGCTCACTACAGATGTCCTTCTGTCCTCTCCTCTCTCTGGATTCCCTTTTGTGCTCTCCTCATTTTGGATGCCCTTCTTTTCTCTCCTTTTTCTGGATTCCCGTCTATTCTCTCCTCTCTCCGGATGCCCGTCTGCCTTCTCTTCTCTCTGGATGGCTTTCTGTTCTCTCCTCTCTCTGGATGCACATCTGTCCTCTCCTCTTTCTGTATGCCCTTCTGTCTTCTCCTCTCTCTGTATGACCTTCTGTTCTCACCTCTCTATAGATGGCTTTCTGTTCTCTCCTCTATCCAGATGCCCTTCTGTCTTCTCGTGACTCTGGATGGCCTTCTGTTCACTTTTCTGTGGATGCCTTTCTGTCCTCCCCTGTCTCTGGATGCCCTTCTGTCTTCTCCTCTTTTTGGATGCCCTTCTGTTCTCTGCACTAACTAGATGCCCTTCTTTCGTCTCTTCTCTCTGAATGCCCTTCTGTTCTCTTCTCTTCCTGGATGCCCTTCTGTCCTCCCCTCTCTCTTTATGCCTCTCTGTCATCCTCTCCATCTTGATGCCTTCTCTCTTCTCCTCTTTCTGGGTGTACTTCTCTTCTCTCCTCTCTCTAGAAGCCCTTCTGTCTTCTCCTCTTTCTGGAGGCCCTTCAATTCTCTCCTCACCCTGGATACCCTTCTGTCTTCTCCTCTCTCTGGATACCCTTCTTTCCTCTTCCTTCTCTGGATGTCCTTCAGACTTCTGCTCTCTCTGGATGTCCTTATATTGTCTCCTCTCTCTGGATGCCCTCCTGTCCTCTGCTCTTTCTGGATTCTCTACTGTTCTATTCTCTCTAGATGCCCTTCTGTCTTCTCCTTTCTCTGAATGCCTGACAATTTTCTCCTCACTCTGGATACCTTTCTGTCTTCTCCTCTCTCTAGATGACCTTCTGTTCTCTCCTCTCACTGGATGGAATTCTGTCATCTGTCTCTGGATGACCTTCTGTCTTCTCCTCTCTCTGTATGGCCTTCTGTTCTATCCTCTCTTTGGATTCCCTTCTGTCTTCTCCTCTCTCTGTAGGCTCTTCTCTTCTCTCCTCTTTCTAGATGACCTTCTGTCCTCTATTCTGTCTGGATGCCCATCTGTTCACTCGTCTCTCCGGATGCCCTTCTGTGCTCTCCTCTCTCTGAATGCCCTTCTGTCCTCTCCTGTCTCTGGATGCCCTTCTGCTCTCTCCTCTCTGAATGCCCTTCTGTTCACTCCTCACTCTGGATGCCCTTCTGTTCTTTCTTTTTTCTAGATGCCCCTCTGTTCTCTCCTCTCTCTCTGAATGCCCTTCTGCCTTCTCCTCACTCTGGATGGCTTTCTGTTCTGTCCTCTCTCTGGATGCACATCTATCCTCTCCTCTCTCTGTATGCACTTCTGTCTTCTCTCTGTGTATGTCCTTCTGTTCTCTCCTCTCTTTGTATTCAGTTCTGTCTTCTCCTCTCTCTAGATGCCTTACTGTTCTCTCCTCTCTCTGGATTCACCTCTGTACTTGCCTCTCTCTGGATGCCCTTTTGTCCTCTAATCTCTGGATTCCCTTCTGTCCACTCTTCTGTCTGAATGCCCTTCTGCTCTCTCATCTCTCTTAATGCCCTACTGTTCTCTCCTCTCTCTGGATGCCCTTTGTCCCCTAATCTCTCTGGATTCCCTTCTGTCCTCTCCTCTGTCTGGATGCCCTTCTGCTCTCTCATCTCTCTTAATGCCCTACTGTTCTCTCCTCACTCTGGATGCCCTACAGTTTTCTCATTTTTCTGGGTGCCCATCTGTTCTCTCCTCTCTCTGGATGCCCTTCTGTAATCTCCTCTCTCTGTATGCCCTTCTGTTTGCCCTTCTCTCTTTGGATCCCTTTCTGTCTTCTCCTCTCCCTGGATGCACTTCTGTTCTCTCCTCTCTCGGAATTCACTTCTGTTATCTCCTCTCTCTGGATGCCTTTTCGCCTCTCCTCTCTCTTGATTCCCTTATGTCCTCTCCTCTTCCTGGATGCCCTTATGCTCTCTCCTATTTCTGGATGTCCATCTGTCCTCTTCTCTCTCTGTATGCCCTTCTGTCTTCTCCACTCTCTGGATGCCCTTCTGTTCTCTCCTCTTTTTGGATTCCCTTCTGTCTTCTCCTCTCTCTCGATGCCCTTCTGTTCTCTACTCTCTCTGGATTCCCTTTTTGTCTTCTCCTCACTCTGGATGCCCTTCTTTTCTCTCCTCTCTCTAGATGCCCTTCTGTACTCTATTCTCTCTGGATGTCCATCTGTTCTCTCGACTCCCTGGATGCCCTTCTGTGCTCTCCTCTCTCTGGATGCCCTTTTGTACTCTCCTTTCTCTGAATTCCCTTCTCTTCTCTCCTTTTTCTGGATGTCCCTCTGTTCTCTCCTCTCTCTGGAGGCCCTTCTGCCTTCTCCTCACTCTGGATGGCTTTCTGTTCTCTCCTCTCTCTGGATGACCATCTCTCCTCTCCTCTCTCTGTATACCCTTCTGACTTCTCCTCTCTCCGTATGCTCTTCTGTTCTCTCCTCTCTTTGAATTCCCTTCTGTCTTCTCCTCCTCTCTGGATGCCCTTCTGTTCTCTCCTCTCTCTGGTTTCACCTCTATACTCACCTCTCTCTGGATGCTCGTTTGTCCTCTAATCTCTCTGGATTCCCTTCTGTCCTCTCCTCTGTCTGGATGCTCTTCTGCTCTCTCATCTTTCTTAATGCCCTTCTGTTCTCTCCTCACTCTGGATTCCCTACAGTTCTCTCATTATTCTGGGTGCCCTTCTGTTCTCTAATCTCTCTGGATGCCCTTTTGTCTTCTCCTATCTGTATGCCCTTCTGTTCTCTCCTCTCTTTGGATCCCCTTCTGTCTTCTCCTCTATCTGGATGCCCTTCTGTTCTCTCCTCTCTCTGGATTCACTTCTGTTATCTCCTCTCTCTGAATGCCTTTTGGCCTCTCTTCTCTTGGATTCCCTTCTGTCCTCTCCTCTTCCTGGATGCCCTTATGCTCTCTCCTATCTCTGGATGTCCATCTGTCCTCTTCTCTCTCTGTATGCCCTTCTGTCTTCTCCTCTCTCTGGATGCCCTTCTGTGCACTCCTCTCTCTGGATGTCCTTCTGTCCTCTCCTCTCTCTGGATTCCCTTTTGTCTTCACTTCTGCCTGGATGCCCTTCTGCTGTTTCCTTTATCTGAATGCCCTTCTGTCTTCTCCTCTCTCTGGATTCACATCTGTTCTCTCCTTTCTTTAGGTTGCCCTTCTGTCAACTCCTCTCTCTGTATGCCCTTCTGTTCTCTCCTCTCTTTGGATCCCCTTCTGTCTTCTCCTTTTTCTGGATGACCTTCTGTTCCCTCCTCTCTTTGGATGCCTTTCTGTCTTCTCCTCTCTCTGGATGCCCTTCTGTCTTATCCTTTCTCTAGATGCACTTCTGTTCTCTCCTCTCTCTGGATGCCCTTTTGTCCTCTCCTCTCTCTTGATACCCTTCTGTTCTCTCCTCTCTCTGCATGCAATTTGGCCTCTCCTCTCTCTGGATTCCCTTCTGTCTTTCCTCTTCCTGGATGCCCTTATGCTGTCTCCTATCTCTGTATTTCCATCTGTCCTCTTCTCTCTCTGGATGCCCATCTGTTCTCTCGACTCCCCAGATGCCCTTCTGTTCTCTCCTTTTTCTGGATGCACTTCTGTTCTCTCCTCTCTTCAGATGCCCTTCTGCCTTTTCCTCACTCTGGATGGCTTTCTGTTCTCTCCTCTCTCTGGATGCACATCTGTCCTCTCCTCACTCTGTATACCCTTCTGACTTCTCCTCTCTCTGTATGCTCTTCTGTTCTCTCCTCTCTTTGGATTCCCTTCTGTCTTCTCCTCCTCTCTGGATGCCCTTCTGTTCTCTCCTCTCTCTGGTTTCACCTCTATACTCACCTCTCTCTGGATGCTTGTTTGTCCTCTAATCTCTCTGGATTCCCTTCTGTCCTCTCCTCTGTCTGAATGCCCTTCTGCTCTCTCATCTTTCTTAATGCCCTTCTGTTCTCTCCTCACTCTGGATTCCCTACAGTTCTCTCATTTTTCTGGGTGCCCTTCTGTTCTCTCCTCTCTCTGTATGCCCTTCTGTCTTCTCATCTCTCTGTATGCCCTTCTGTTCTCTCGTCTCTTTGGATCCCCTTCTGTCTTCTCCTCTCCTGGATGCACTTCTGTTCTCTCCTCTCTGGATGCCATTTGGCCTCTCCTCTCTCTGGATTCTCTTCTGTCCTTTCTTCTTTCTGGATGCCCTTATGCTCTCTCCTATCTCTGGATTTCCATCTGTTCTCTTCTCTCTCTGTATACCCTTCTATTCTCTCCTCTTTTTGGATCCCCTTCTGTCTTCTCCTCTCTCTGGATGCCCTTCTGTTCTCTCCTCTATCTGGATTCCCTTCTGTTCTCTCCTCTCTCTGGATGACCTTCTGTCCTCTACTCTCTCTGGATGCCCTTCTGTATTCTCCTCTCTCTGGATTGCCCTTCTGCTCTCCCCTCTCTCTGGATGACCTTCTGTCCTCTCTTCTCTCAGGATGACCTTCTGTCCACTCCTCACTCTGGATTCCCTTCTGTCTTCTCCTCTCTCTTGATGCCCTTCTGTTCTCTCCTCTTTCTGGATGCCCTTCTGTTCTCCCCTCTCTCTGCATACCATTCTGTCATTTCCTCTCTCAGGATGTACTTCTGTTCTCTCCTCTCTCTGCATTCCCTAATTTTCTTTTCCTATCTCTGGATGCCCTTCTGTCATCTCCTCTTTCTGGATGACCTTCTGTCTTCTTCTATCTCCCAATGACCTTCTGGTCTCTCCTCTACCTGAATGCCCTTCTTTTCTCTCCTCTCTATGGATTCACTTCTGTCTTCTCCTTTTCTGAAAACCCTCTCTGTTCTCCTCCTTCTGGATGCCCTTCTGTTCTCTTCTTTATCTAGGTGCCCTTCAGTCTTCTCCTCTCTCTGTATGGCCTTCTGTTCTCTTTTCTGTGGATGCCCTTCTGTCCTCCCCTGTCTCTGAATGCCCTTCTGTCTTCTTCTCTTTCTGGATGGCCTTCTGTTCTCTGCTCTAACTAGATGACCTTCTGTCCTCTCTTCTCTCTGGATGCCCTTCTGTTCTCTTCTCTCCCTGGATGCCCTTCAGTTCCCTTCTTTCTCAGGATGTCCTTCATTCTTCTGCTCTCTCTGGATGGGATTCTTTACTCTCCTCTTTCTGTATTCACTCCAGTTCTATCATCTCTCTTGATGCCCTTCTGTTCTCTCTTCTCTCAGGATGTCCTTTTGTCCTCTCCTCTCTCTAAATGCCCTTCTGTCTTCTCCTATCTCTGGATGCCCTTCTGTTCTCTCCTCTCTCTGGATGCCCTTATGTCCTCTCCTCTCTCTTGATTCCCTTCAGTTATCTCCTCTCTCTGGATGCCCTTGTGTATTCTCCTCTCTCTGGATGCCCTTGTGTCCTCTTCTCTCTCTGCATGCCCTTCTGTTCTCTTCTCTTTCCGATGCCCTTCTGTCAACTCCTCTCTCGGATTGCCCTTCTGTCATTTCCTCTCTCCGAATGCCCTTCTGTTTCGCCTCTCTCTGGATTCCCTTCTGTATTCTCCTCTTTCTGGATGCCCTTCTGTTCTCTCCTCTTTCTGGATGTCCTTCTGTTCTCTCCTCTTTCAGGATGCCCTTCTGTCTTATCCTTTCTCTGGATGCCCTTCTGTTCTCTTCTCTCTCTGGATTCCCTTTTGTCTTCTCCTCATACTGGATACCCTTCTCTTCTCTCCTCTCTCTAGATGCCCTTCTGTCCTCTATTGTCTTTGGATGCCCATCTGTTCTCTCGACTCCCCGGATTCCCTTCTGTGCTCTCACCTCTTTGGATGCCCTTCTTTACTTTCCTCTCTTTGGATGCCGTTCTGCTCTCTCCTCTCTCTGAATGCCCTTCTGTTCACTCCTCACTCGGGATGCCCTTCTGTTCTCTCCTTTTTCTGGATGCCCCACTGTTCTCTCCTCTCTCCGGATGCCTTTCTGCCTTCTCCTCACTCTGGATGGCTTTCTGATCTCTCTTCTCTCTGGATGCACATCTGTCCTCTCCTCTCTCTGTATACCCTTCTGTCTTCTCCTCTCTCTGTATGCTCTTCTGTTCTCTCCTCTCTTTGGATTCCTTTCTGTCTTCTCCTCCTCTCTGGATGCCTTCTGTTCTCTCCTCTCTCTGGATTCACCTCTGTACTCGCCTCTCTCTGGATGCTCGTTTCTCCTCTAATTTCTCTGGATTCCCTTCTGTCCTCTCCTCTGTCTGGATGCCCTTCTGCTCTCTCATCTCTCTTAATGCCCTTCTGTTCTCTCCTCACTCTGGATGCCCTACAGTTCTCTCATTTTTCTGGATGCCCTTCTGTTCTCTCCTCTCTCTGGATGCCCTTCTGTCTTCTCCTCTCTCTGTATGCCCTTTTGTTCTCTCCTCTCTTTGGATCCCCTTCTGTCTTCTCCTCTCTCTGGATGCCCTTCTGTTCTCTCCTCTCTCTGGATTCACTTCTGTTCTCTCCTCTCTGGATGACCTGCTGTCCTCTACTCTCTCTCTCTGGATGCCCTTATGTCTTATCCTCTCTCTCTATGCCCTTCTGTTCTCTCTGCTCTTTGGATCCCCTTCTGTCTTCTCCTCTCTCTGGATGCCCTTCTGTTCTCTCCTCTCTCTGGATTGGCTTCTGTTCTCTCCTCTCTCTGGATGACCTTCTGTGCTCTACTCTCTCTGTATGCCCTTTTGTCTTCTCCTCTCTCTGGATGCCCCTCTGCTCTCTCCTCTCTTTGGATGCCCTTCTTTTCTCTCCTCTGTCATTTCCTCTCTCTGGATGCCCTTTCCTCCCTTTGGATTCCTTTCTGTCTTATCCTCTCTCTTGATGACCTTCTGTACTCTCATCTTTCTGGATTCCCTTCTGTTCTCTCCTCTCTCTGGATGCCCTTTTGTCCTCTCTACTCTCTGGATGATCTTCTGTTCTCTCCTCTCTCTAGATGCCCTTCTGTTCTCTCCTGTATCCAGATGTGCTTCTGTCTTCTCCTTCCTCTGGATGGCCTTCTGTTCTCTTTACTATGGGTGCCCTTCTGTCTTCCCCTTTCTCTAGAATCCCTTCTGTCTTCTCCTCTCTCTGGATGCCCTTCTGTTCTCTCCTCTCTCTGGATTCTAATATATTCTCTCTTCTCTCTGGATGCCCTTTTGTCATCTCATGTCTCTGTATGCCCTTCTGTCCTCTCCTGGCCCTGGATGCCCATCTGTCCTCTTCTCTCTTTGTATGCCCTTTGTCACCTCATCTCTCTGGATGGCCTACTGTTCTCTTCTCTCTACAGACTCCCTTCTGTCTTCTCCTTTCTCTGGATGCCCTTCTGCTCTCTCCTCTCTCTGAATGCCCTTCTGTCTTCTACTCTCTCTGGATTCACTTCTGTTCTCTCTTCTCTCTGGATGCCCTTCTGGTTTCTCCTCTCACTAGATGCCCTTCTGTTCTCTCCTCTATCCAGATGCCCTTCTGTCCTCTATTCTCTCTGGATGCCCTTCTGTTCTCTTGTCTCTCTGG
>NW_023045523.1:0-27658 GCF_011762505.2 Arvicanthis niloticus | reverse complement strand
ACTCAAATTACTCAGTCTAGTCCAGGAACTAAACTCTCACAAAAAAAGTCTTTTCTGGTGTGGTCTCTAGGAAAGGAAGAAGAGTGGTAATGAATAGTAAGATCTCTGCACATGCAGCCTCAGGGTTTCTCACCGGCTTTCTCACCATCTCAGGTGTCAGTGATCAGCATCTATAATATGTATTTGAATTTTGTGTTGACCTGGCACTTGAGATGCTACTAAAGCCACAGGCTTAAGCATATGCTTGAATAAAAGCTGGTGTTAGATGTTCTTCTCACTGATGTCCTCCACACCCAAACCAGGCAACACTGGGAATGGCAGTACTAAGGTCTTTCGTTAAGTATTTTTTAATCAGTTAGTTATTAATTTTTTGCCTTTTAGAGTTTTCATTAATATCAAAGAAGAGTAGTTACAACTTAGGGGATGGCTTAGCAGTGAAGAATACTGGCTGCTCTGCCAGAGGACCTGGATTCGACTCCCAGCTCACAACTGTCTAGAGTAGTGGTTCTCAACCTTCCTAATGCTGTGACCTTTTTGTTGTTGTTTGGTTTTCAAGACAGGGTTTCTCTGAATAGCCCTGGCTGTCCTGAAACTCACTCTGTAGACCAGGCTGGCCTCGAACTCAGAAATCCGCCGGCCTCTGCCTCCCAAGTGCTGAGATTAAAGGCATGAACCACCACTGCCCGGCATGCTGTGACCTTTTAATACAGTTCCTCATATTGTAGTGATGCCCCAACCATGAAACTCAGAGATTCAACTGCCTTTGCCTCCGGAGTGCTGGGATTAAAGGCATGAGTCAGCACTGCCCAGCTAGTTATTTTGTTATTACTTCATAACTGTAATTTTGCTACCCCTATGAATCGTAATATAAATATCTGATATGCAGGATACCTGATATGTGACCCTTATGAAAGGGTCATTCAACTGCTGGCCTAGAGGACATAAGGCATACATGTGGTGCACAGACTTATATGCAGGCAAATACCAGACCCGTAAAATAGAGAGAGATGGTTTTATTCCACACCCCAAAAGTGCCTCTATGCAGCACTGCTGGAGGAAGAAGCCTCAATAAATTCTGCCATCATCTCGTGTGGGGGGAGAGTGCGGCACATAGTTCTTTGCTGTCAGTCATCTCTTGGGGGTGGTGGGGGCACAGAGCTCTTGCTGTCACTCTGGTTCCTACAGTGGAATGCTCTTGCAACTTAATGGGTTGCTAAGCAACATTTCCAGCTGGAGTTTGGCTAATGCTTTTTGAAAGGGCTGTCTTTAACACACAGGGAGTTGCTTTAAGTTGCAAAAGCTTTTGCTAACTTTCAAGATGCTTGCCTATTTTCCAGAACAGCAGAAAATCATGCAGGGGAGGTGCCTTTGTTGAACAGACTTCATGTTGCAAAGGCACACGTGTGTCTTATCCATCTATGGAGGCCCAGATGCCTGCAGACTTAGGATTTCACCATTTGTGTAACAGATGATAGGGAAGAACAGGGCTCTGCTTGTGCTGTGATTTCTATCAGAAGGTTCAATGAAAGGAGGGTTCTATAACAAAGTATGTAATTTTAATATTTTATATTTATTTATTTGTCTTAAGCAATTATTTATCACCACATCTGACCAATTTTTAAATTTAATTTTTGCAGTGTAACACACTGAACCTAGTGCCTTGAATACATCAGACAAGGGCCTGAGCCTTATACATTTTATAGTTTTAGGTTTGAGCTTGATGTTTTAAGGGCTGAAGAATATTTACTGTAAGTGTAGCAATCAGGGATGGCAAATCCCGGTGATGCATACCCATGACCTCCATCCACCAGGAGGCCGAGGCAGGAAAAGATGTAGTGAAAGCCAGGTGTTAGGCAGCATCCAGCCACACGGGAACAGGCTTCTCAGTCAAACATCACTGTTAGTGTGCTTTACATACTTGCGCTCCTGGCAAACAGGACTGTCTTTCAAAGTTGTGAGATTCTGAGAATGTGTGATGTCAGAGGCTTCAGTGTCTACAAATGATGCTAGATCAGGGGGAAGATACTGAGACCTATCCCAAAGCAGGATAATGGTCAAATATGACTGTACTTCAAGATGTGACTTCTCATTCACTTTCTTCCTCCCATGAACCTAGTTCTGTGATCTGGGTATCTGGATTCTTTTGGGGGCATGGATTAGCAAGTTCAAAACTGCTAATCTAAAAAGAGCATTTTAGAAAGATACTGCTAAAAATGACTGAAAAAAATCATTTGGGGTAAAGAACTATAGTTAAGTGCCAATTAGGAAAGCTTCCATTTTTGAAGAGTACCAAAGCATGAGAAAGCCACAATAAAACCAAAATCTATCTCGTTCTCAGTTAGCGCCCATGTCTAAAGAAGTAGCTCTTTTTCACTACAGTGGCAAACGAGTTCGGATCTGTACCAGGCGTCTGAGCTTTCTTGAGTAAAAATGCTTGCCACAAGTACCTCACTTTAGATATGGATGGAAATGCATCTACCTCTTGTGCACCTAAGGTGGTGTTTCAAGATTCCTAAGAATCCCAAACGTAGCTAAAAGAATAAGACATTAAAGAGACTTTTAATTCTAGTACTTAGGAGGCAGAAGTCTCTATGAGTTAGAGGCTAGCCTGGTCTATAGGATAGCCGGGGCTACACAGTGAGATCCTGACTAAAAACAAAACAATAAAAAACCCAAAACAAAACAAAAAAAAAACACCACCACCATCGTCACCAGCAGCACTACCAGCAGCACACACCTCCACCACCACCACCACCACCTCCACCACCACAAGACACCTGTAGAAGTGTTTGCTGCTGGGAAGCAGGAGTCTTGCTGGTGCCTCTCTAGTATTTACGACAACAGCAGCACCATCAACACCCAAACCATACACATCTTTATTATGGTAAGATTATTAAAACTTGCAGAGAGTTTTTTCCTTCTCTAGAAACAAACAGAAAGCTCACTGCTATGTTGGTGAGTCCTTTAAGGCTGTGACTTCCTGAAGCCCAGAGTGTTCCTTCCATCTGTCAAATGTCTTTGCTAGCACAGAGGAGCTATTTTAAGTGTTAGTGCTATTGTGATTAGGAAAGATCAGCTGGAAAGGATGGTATTTTTAGCTCTCAGCTAGACACAGGGTGTTGAATCAGAAGGCACTAAACCTGCAAAGGCTCCTGTTAAGAGTCCTCAAGACTGGGAGGAGATGTAAAGGCCAATGCATTCCATATCTTGGGGTGCAGACAAGGAAGGGTCTTGTAAAAATTAGCAGTGATTTGGCATGAAACATGGCCTTGGTCATGTAGAGAAGACAAACTGGCTATTTTTATGCTCCATGTGCCCCATCGCCACAATGTGTGCCACCAGGAAACCAGTTCAACAGCATCTGGAGACATGCACAGGAGGAACTGGCATGGGGCCATGGCAGTTTTCAAAACTGAGTCAGCCATGAGGACTACATCAGAGGAAACAGCCTCCCTGGGAGGAAGGCCGCATGCCTTGGCACAGTCCAAATTCCTTTCTAGTATTTTGGCAAGCCAGACAAAGTCCTTGGTCAACCAAATTCTGTTTTTGTCCTTTTCACACAGGATCCTTGAAACCAAAACTGTTCCCCAAGTACTCTGGCTGTTTCCTACTCTCTGTAGGAAAGGAACAGCGGCGTTCCACTGGGTGTTAACAGCAAGCACTTGTGATCTGTAGTTACACAGGCCAGTAAGTTCATTTAACGCTGAGTAAGACAGGTTTTTCTAATGTGGGACTTACAGAGCTTTCAGTGTGTGAATACACAGGAATGCCATATTCTGCATTTTCTAACTTTAATTACTATAGGGAAACCTCCCCACCTTTTATTAACAGGTAGTCTCAGGTATGCACTGTTGGATCAACTGGAACAGGACAGCGGTTAGCCCAGAGCAAGTCTCCGTTAAAATGGAGTACAAGGTTGACTCCTCATGGGGCACACACTGGATTTGGCCACCAGCACACGAACTCTACAGCAGAGGTTTCCCACTTCCAGAGCAACGGTCTGTTCTGTAGAAAGCTGTGCTCACCAAATGCAGTTCACTATTAACTGACCAGTGAACTTCAAAGGAAGAAAGGGACAGATAGCACCATTGGCCATTTAAAATCCACAAGATGAAGACAATCAGCTCATTAATAGTAACAGAAACTGTAAGAGTCGTTCCTCAAACCCCTTTCCAGGGGTGGAGGAGATGTGAGGTAACCCTCACCACAGGCAAGCTCTGTTTAAAGTATCTATCTATCTATCCTCAAAGGATGCAAGGTTATCTTTTATGTCTGAGGCTTCAAGCAAGCATTTAGCCACCTGAATGTCTTGGAGGCTTGACTGGATCAGCACATTTAAGAGCCGGCAGAGGAAGATGTTGATAACTATCTATCCAGTTGGATTTCACAAGCCCTACATGTAAAGGTCTGTCTGAATACAGAAGAGAAATATAACACAGAGACCCCCAAAACTAAAATTAAGTACAGAAAGTTGGGGTGAGAAGACACGAGAGCTCTTTTCTTCTTTCTGTACTGCATAGTATGTATCTTTTTTCTCCAATGCTCTGTTCCAGCCGCAATGGAGAATGGCGGTCCTTGGAAAACCCATTAAGGAGGCCCACCACTGTTGGGGGGGTGGGGTAGATGCAATGGGGGAGGTTAGGGGTAAATGAGGAAGGGAAAGAAAGACTGGGTCAGCTGCTGCTGTCTCTGCTATTGGGTTACTTTTCTGTATTTTACTATAGCTACAAAATTAACTACAAAATGTTTAGGAATTAATGTTGATTAAAAAGGTTAGTATTATATGAAAAGCAGACAAAAAGGAAGTAACAAGAAAGGTTATCAGGTAAGCTCTAATCAACATAATATGTGCTTTATTTATAAATAGAATTCTAACTACAGCATTTTCCTCCAATGCACAAACGCTGATACAAGAGATAAAATAGTCTTTCCAAGTCTTAGGAGGATGACTATCCTTAATTATCACATCATTATTTGATGCTGAGGATAGTTAATATGATTGACAGTTACTTCTACTACTGAAAGACTAGTAGGATACACAGCCAGTTATGGCTTATGGTTGTTTCATATTTTCTACATTTTATGATGTTGAGAGCAAACCAAGGCTTTTGTGCAAGTTAGGGCTAGTTTATTTATTCATTTTATTTTTTAATTTACTAGTTCTTGTAGTCCATAAGTAATTCAGTGCCTTACATCAAAATATCCAATTTCTTGTTTTTTATTTTCCTTTGTATTGATAGAGAAAGATCTCATGTATAGTGTTGTTAGCCTGGGACTTGCTATGTAGAACATTAAGCTGGATTTGAACTCACAGAGATCTGCCTGCCTCTGACTCAAGTGGTGAGATTAAGGCATGTACCACCGTGTGTGTGTTTGTGTGTGTGTGTGTGTGTGGTGGGTTTTTCTGTTTGTTTGTAAGAGATAGGGCTCATTATATAGGCAAAACTGGCCTGGAACTTGTAATTCTCATGACTCAGCTTCCTGAGTTGTTATAGCTACAGGTGTGTGTCTTAGAGAGATTTGCAAGTAATGCATTTAACAATGTAATCCACAACAATCATATTAGATGTAGAAAGAAAAACTTTAAATATTTAATTTCACATTACTAAGATGAAAATGAATGCAGTTATTACTTACCAGCATTTAAATGACATTCCTTAATCTGAAACTGGAGTTCATTTCATTGGGAATATCCTTCCACGTTGCAAGAAGACTGCGTTCTATATGGGAAGGGGAAAAGGGTGATGTGTCAGTATTCTGTCTCCTGATGCCTTCCTTTTTTCCCCATGTTTTCCTTGACATGCTGGGGGCAGGCTAGGAGTGGAGCACAGCGTTTGATGTGCAAAGGTGATGTATTCTAGGCTTTTCTTGATTGAACTAATACACACTGGAAGAAAGTTTGCATTTAAGAGTTTAGTTTTGGCTCTTTGTATTCCTGTGGGTGACTTTGGGCACATCTTGTAGACTGACTGGCCGGCCGGCCGGCCTTCCTTCCTTCCTTCCTTCTTTCCCTTTCTGAGACAGTTTCTCTGTGTAGTCCTGGCTATCCTGGAACTCGTTCTGATACACCAGGCTGGCCTCAAACTGAGAGATCTGCCCACCTTTGCCTCGAGGGTTTGTAAAGGTGTCCTGGCCTAGATGGTGGTTTCTTAGCAAGGAAGGAAAAGTCAATAGCTACCTTGGAGTAGGATAGGAGACTAATGGTTACTACAAATTACTGAATACTTATCTTAGTATGAATTCAGTGTAGAATAAGTTCTAAATGTACACACCATCTTACTAATTCATTATAAAAACAACTTCCATTTTGCAAAATGAAGAAAACTAAAACACAAAGTCTAAGCATCTTGTCCACACCACACGATAATACAGGGCAAGGCTGACCCTCTCACCTTGTGTGCAGGCAAGGGGGTTGAGTCAGTCAGGTAAGTAAGTGGTACTGAGATTTGGGGTGGCAGAGTAAGAACAGCGACTGACAAACGACCAATGATCAACTATTTACTGGGGCACTAGAATATACTAAATCTCATTTTAAGTTTCAAAACGGTCTGTATTTCTAGGGCTATGCTGTGCCTGCCATTGAGATGATGGCCACAGGTATATTTAGCAGGACAGGAGGACACACTCTACCCCATTTTGCCATCTTCTACAAAAAGCACATTGAGTGGGATGAGGCAGCTGAAGTAGAAGACATCAATATTGTTTTTAAACAGCCACCTGGCAGAAAAAGCAAAATGGAAAAATGTGGACATCAATGAGGAGCCAGATAGGAGGAGGAGAGAACAGGTGTGTGTCCTAGAAATCTACTTCCTATTTCAGCCAATGTAGGCCTCCCAATCAACACACAACAGCCTACAGACTGTAAAGCACATCCCTCCCCACTCACCAACACATAACTGCGACTGCTTGTAAGACATCTTTCTCCAGGAAGAATATCTATGGCATACCTCTCTAGACCAGCGATCTTCAACCTGTAGGTCTCGACCCCTTGTGGAGGTTGAATGACCCTTTTACAGAATTTTACATTACTGTTCATAAGAGTAGCAAAATAACAGTTCTGAAGTAGCAACAAAAATACTTTTATGGTTGGGGTGATAAGGAACTGTAGTTAAAGGGTTGCAGTATTAGGAAGATTGAGAAATATTTGCTCTAGACAAAGGATAATCTCTGTAGTTGTGTCTTTTCAACTTTAAAAAACTACTTTAAATTCTTGAGTGCTTCTGTGTGCACATGGAAATTATGATGATATGTAGAGGTCAGAGGGCAACTTTTGGGTATCATACTCAAAATACCGTCTACCGCCTTGAGACAGGGTCTTTCACTGATCTAGAGCTCACTAATTAGGCTATGCTGGCTGCCCAATGAGCCCCCACGGGTCCCCGTCTCCACTTTTGTGATGTATGTGCCACAACACCTTGAGTTTCTACCTAGACTCTGAGGATGAAATTCAGGTCTTCCAGCTCTCCTCTGCAATGACATTTCTATTCTTTTTCATAACCATTCTAACAAGTTGGTATCATTCCCTTCTTGTTTTATAGATAAGGAAACTAAAGAAAAAAAACCACCCAGATCATAAGACTACGCCAGGATTCAAACTCAAATTTGTCTGTTTTTCAATCAATCTTGATTATGGTTTTTTTTTTTTCCTCCACAAAAACTAGAGGTCACAAGATGCTTCTTAACTTTTCCAAGAGATGAGTTTGATAAACCTATTTCCCAGGTCCTACCACAAAAAGAGCATACTGGCTCAAGCACTGGTAAACCTGGTGGGTTTACAAGGAAAAGCTTTAAAGATAACCGATAAGTTTTCTTCTCACAATAACACTTCTGGGCTATGGTCTCACCGTGGTAAGACCATGTTTAAATAGGCTACAGCAGATACTTTCATTAGGGAGCCAACACCAATGAATGCATGGGGAACAGGCTGAGTCCTATAGCAGGCTCCGCCGGAGCATGGAAGTGGGGAGAGAGGAGGCTGCTCCTCCAACCTCCCACTGCTCTCTACCTTCAGCAACCTCCTTACCACCTTCCCTGCATTGCAGCAAAGTGCTCCTCTGGGCAAGGCCCATCATCACTGTCCAAGACTATTTCCTTCTCACTTTGCTCTTAAAAGTATAATGTGGAGGTGGCTGACGCCTATAACCCTGCACTCAGGGTGCTGATGCAGAAGGGATGCTGTGAGTTCAAGCCAGCTGGTGCCACAGTGACTCTATCTCAAAAGCCAAACCAAACAATGAGACAGTAAAGCCCCTCCCCCCCCAAAGTGTGTATCTAGAGCCTTCCAACTTCCCAACCTACCCAACTTTGTTCTTTCACTTTCAAAAACAAAACAAAACAACAAAACAAGCAAGAACAAAAATAAAAACAAAAAGCCAAGAAACACAAAAACCCCACAAAAAATGAAAATCAAAACAAATAAGTGAAGAACCATAAGACCCCACCCACCCACACACAAAAAAAGCCAAACAAAGCAAAATGAAGCAAAAGGCCACAAAAATACCAGAGTTGTATGTCCACTGACTACTCAGGAGCATGGGCCTGCACTGGAGAGTGGCTGATACATCCAATGGCATTCCACTGGAGAAAACTAATTTTCCCCTTTGCAGATAGCCTTTTTGGCTAGGAGAACAACTCTGGTCCATTTACCCTCAAGTGCTGGGACCAGCAATGGCTTGAGCCTGTGCAAGTCTTGTGCATGATACCACATCCTGTGAGTTCATACATGCACCAGTCCTGGAAGACACCATTTCCTTAGTCATCCACCAGTGCTGGATCTTACAATTCTGCCTCCTCTTCCACATAGATCCCTGAACCTTGAGGGGAGGGATTTGACAGAGATATCCCATTTAGGACAGAGTGATCCAAAGTCTCTTGTTCTTTGCACATTGTCTGGCTGTGGCTCTCTTAATTACCATCTACTTTACAAAGGTTCTCTGATGTGGGCAGATGAAGGCACTCATCATCCATCCTCCTTTGTTTCCTATCCAACTATGTACCTGTCTCTTCATCAAAACTGTGGCTATGTGATTGAGGAAACTCCTTCGCAGTCCCCACATTTCCCACCAGCTCATTTTTCTGAAGGTAACTAGCACCTTTGTTTCCTCCTCCCCATTTCCTGGGTATGCCTCCTTGATAACAGTCTCTCTGATCTCTCAGAATCCCTTCAGATACTTTCTTGTTAGTTGTGCTTCTAGCCTTCCAAGTCTCACCTACAGAAGTTTCTGACCTACAGCACACTGCCAGATTCTCAGAGACTAGACTGGTAGGTTAAAGCAGGGTAAGTAATGTCAGGGAAGGGATGTGAGGCTCGCTACAGCACCGCTGAAGCACCACTTTCAGAGAATTAAACCAGCTGGGGGCTTCTGGAAGAGAGCTACACTTATATTCACCTGATTCCCAGCAGAAGAATTAGAGAAAAGGAAACTTCTAGTGCCTGGCTCTGTAAAGGACATTTCCAAGTGAGAACTGGGAGAATGGAATTGGCTGGTCACCGATGATTTCGTGAATACTAATGACTATCATTACCCTCATTCTGAATATAAAGCAGTCAGATTTCACAACGTGACATCAGTTTAAACATTTACTGGTGCTCACTACATTCCAAGCTTTTGTGATAAAACTAAAAATAGAGAAAATAAGATGCTTATCTCCACAGAGATGGTGGTTCTTAACCAAAAGCTTTTCTCAGAACCATTAGACAGGTTTTTTACAACAGACACTCTACAGGAAAGAATTACAACCTCTTCATCTGGAAACAGCATCTAGAACGGTCACTAATGTACAGCAGTGCCTTCCAAGAAGCCTGAGTGAGTCCATAAACATTTGTCTTTCTGAGATGCCTATTCCATCACAGCTGGCAGCAATGAAAGTCCATGGAATGTTCCTGGAGTTTAGCTGGCTAAAGTCTGGACCTTATTAAAAAAAAAAAAAAAAAGCCAGGAATCCCCCGACACTCTGTGACACACGTTACACGGTTCTCCTCTTCCCTGAAGACTGCCCCAAAATGTCTGCTCTGGAATGTGAAATATTCTGCCTCTAATCAACGGCAGCAGACAGTGCTGGCAGAGTCTTGGGAGCCAGAACTACTGATTTCAAATTCTAATTTTTTTTTTTTGGTTTTTCGAGACAGGGTTTCTCTGTGTAGCCCTGGCTGTCCTGGAACTCACTCTGTAGACCAGGCTGGCCTCGAACTCAGAAATCCGCCTGCCTCTGCCTCCCTAGTGCTGGGATTAAAGGCGTGTGCCACCACCGCCCGGCAAATTCTAACTTTGACATCTACTTGTTGTGTGACTTTAGGGGCAAGTAGTATTCAGATTAATTTCCTGTCTGCAAAGAGTTCAGAGGCATTATTCATGGGGCTGTCATAAAGATGAGTTCATATTTGCTAAGCACACAGAATGCTAACTCTCAAGCACTATGGTGAACACATGACAATAAGAAACCGCTTTCACTATATCATCTCCTGTTTTGATTTTTTGGGGGATCTTTTTTTTTTCTTTATTGGGGGGGGGGGTGTTGAGACAGGGTTTCTCTGTGTAACTCTGGCTGTCCTAAAACTTACTCTGTAGACCAGGTCAGATTCAAACTCAGAAATCCGCCTGCCTCTGTCTCCCAAGTGCTGAGATCAAAGACGTGCGCCACCACTGCCCGGCTCTATTTTGATTTTTTTTATTGAGATTTTTTAAGTGATTAAGGATAACTACATTGGATTACCCAATATTTTAATATTACTATTATGCTATATAGGGATCAGAATTTTAAAAAGCTTACTAAGCTTACTGGCAAACTGTTTGCTTAAGGTAAATGCTTCTTTCAACTGTGGCTCGGTAAGAGACCATCTTTTGGGAGCAACTGCACAGGTTACTTTCAGGGGAACTGTTTTAATCTCTTTTATATTAGATTTCAAAATGTGTTTTGCAGTTTTCAAACTGTTACCATGGGGTAGAAGTGTGTCCATCTCAGGAGCCAGTGTTCTCTTGGACCTGCTTCCTGCCCACCTCTCCTGGTACCTCTTTCCTTTCTACCATTTCATATCACTTCTTGCTCCCCAATCTTGAAACCCACAGCTCTGCATTTTTCACTTTCTATTCTTTCCACTCGATACATTCTTTTCTTTAAGCTTTGTTTAATTGAACTGTAAGACTAGCTCAGTCTTGAATTTCCACAAAGCTCTAAAAGTGCCCTTATAGATAGCATCCAGTGCACACACTACTATTACAGTGTAGAATACAAACTTATTTACACAGGGCCACTACTGATACAGTGAGTTGAGAGTACACTTTGACCAGCACACAGCCTGGGTCCATCAATCTTTGCTGGATGGGCTTAAGGGAGGGCAGTACACAGATGGAAAGGGAAGGGCAGTACACAGATGGACCACAGCACTGGTCTGTTCACTGGGCCCCCTCCTTTATGCCCTTCATTCATTTCCAGAACAAAGCTCTCTCAGGTACACACACTCCCAATGAAGCCCAAGGTGTGGGGTAGGGATCCAGATTAGATGGTGGTGGGTTTTTTTTTTTTTTTTTTTTTTTTTTTTTTCAGTTTGAAATCAGAACCAAAATATTATCTAGCACTTTAAGGTAGTATACTATATCCTAAAGGACACATCTTAAATTCTAACACCTGGGAGGCAGAGGCAGAGAGGCAGAGAGGCAGAGAGGCGAGAGGCAGAGAGGCAGAGAGGCAGAGAGGCAGAGAGGCAGAGAGGCAGAGAGGCAGAGAGGCAGAGAGGCAGAGAGGCAGAGGGCAGAGAGGCAGAGAGGCAGAGAGGCATCTCTGAATTTGAGGTCAGCCTGGTCCACATAGTGAGTTTCAGGCCAGCCAAGGCTATATAGTGGGACCCTATATCAAAACAAACAAACAAATTAAAAAATAACAAAATCAACCAACCAAACAAAAAAGCAAACTAAATGCCCATGGATATGCCAACCCACTTTGAGTGTAAACAGAACCTGTCCACTCTTTGAGGTTATTCACCTGCATGCATGTCTGTGCGCCATGTTAGTGTCTACTGCCTGCAGAAGGAGATGGATCCCCTGGAAGTGGAGTTACAAACTGTTGCGAGTCACCATGTGAGTGCTGGGCACTGTGCTGCTTCAGGAGCAACAAATACTCTTAACTGCTGAGCACCTATCTTTTTCACTTCCTTTTCTTTAGGGTGCTGGACACTGCATCCAGGGCCTTTCATATGCTAGGCAAAGGCTCCAGGATGGAGCTACACCCCAGGCCTTTACTGTTTTAAAAACAGAATCCTGCTGTGTGGTTCAGATCCTTCTACCTCTGACTCCTACAGGAACAGGTATAATCCATTACAATTTAAACAAAATCAAAACAAAACCTTTATATAAGATGGGGGGGTGGGGTGGGTAATTATGTAGCCCAAGTTATCCTGGAGCTTGCTCTGCCCTCTTACCTCTTGCCTTCCAAGCGCTGGGATCACTTTCAAGCCCACCTTCATGTTATTGTTTTTAAAGATAATTTTAAAATTCACGTACATATGTGTATCTGTGTGTGATTTTGTGCACATTTGTGTGTGTGCTCATAATGGCCAGAGGCATTCCAGTTCCCTGGAACTGGGGGTAGAAGAGGTTGTAAGTCACTTAACATGGGTGTTGGGAATCAAACCTGGGTTTTCTGAAAGAGCAGACCTCACTCTTTTCTACTGAGCTCGCTCTTCAGCCCCTGCTATCATTTCAAACTCAATAAATGGAATACAGAACCTTTTCGCATATTCCTATTTCTGCATGTGTCTCCACTCATCTGCCTGCGACTCCCCTTCACACATTTATTTAGCTTTTCCAGTTTATTCTCAACACAGCAGCCAGAAGGATATTAAGACATACATTGGCTGGCAAGTACTTCTCTGCTCAAACCTTCAATGGTCCCATCTCATTTAGAATTCAACCATTCAGATTATAGAATCTGCTCCCATTCATTTTGTGATGCCGGCCCCTGGCAGTTCTTGATACAGGGGCTGTTCTTTGCTCAGGGTACACATCTAATTCTGTGCTTTTGCCCTTGCTGTTTCTCCTGTGGAATACTCTTCCTCTTGACATCTTCATGGTTTACTGCCTCCTCATGGCTCTGCTTTAATCATGGCTGATCTTAGGCAGGCAGGTCTTCGAGACCTAGTATTATGATAGTAACATCATCACTCATAGCCTCAGGAGCCAGGGACAGATTAGTTGATTAGACAGATGGCATTAGTTGATTTTCCCACTGTCCTCTTTCCTACCCCCACATGCTTTTTCTTTTTCTTTTTTCTTTTTTTTCTTTTTTTGGTTTTTTGAGACAGGGTTTCTCTGTGTAGCCCTGGCTATCCTGGAACTCACTCTGTAGACCAGGCTGGCCTCGAACTCAGAAATTCGCCTACCTCTGCCTCCCAAGTGCTGGGATCAAAGGTGTGCGCAACCACTGCCCAGGCCATCGTTTGTCTTTAAGGCAGTCTCCCACTGTGTAACTTTGCCTGGCCTGAGACTTATTGACCTTGAATTCAGAGAGATCTGCTTGTTTCTGATTCCTAAATACTTCCATTGTATAGTCTTTAGCTTTAAGTATCCCTAAGTGCTAGGCATGGTGATACATACCTTTAATCCTAAAACTCAGGAGACAGTGGCAGGGATTGGCCAACATAGCAAGATCCAGAACAACCAAGGCTACATAGAAAGACCCTGTCTCAAAAAAACAAAACAACAACAAAAGTCAAGTATTTTTAACAAGGCCAATTGGTGGTTCTTAAAGTTGTGTGAGTTGAAACTGGCATAAAAAATAGATATAAATAAAAACAGGAAGTTATTACTGTGGCCATGTATGCTGGCACATGCTTATAATCCCAGGATTTGGAGTACTGGGGCAGGAGGATGGTAAGTATGGGGCCACTATAGACTTAATAGAAAGATAGCAAGATCCAGCTTCAAAATGTCAAAAACAGATAATGGAGCCTATAATCCCAGTTCTCAAGAGGTAGAGGCAGAAGGATCACAGGGCCGGAGGCCCTTGGGCTACATAGCAAGACTATGCCTTAAAAAGATGTAAGACACAAAACTGAAAATATCATTGTTTAGCTCATAAGCAGTAATATTTAATGTTCATTTCACCTATGTAAATGTACATGATGTAAAATTAATGCAGTTTAAAAAAAGAGTATGATACACACACTCCAAAATAAAAGTGTTTTTTAAAAAAATGGATTCATTGAACAAAGGAACAGAATGCCTGCTTCAGCTTCAGCCTCAAGGCTGCCCAAAGCAGATCACAGATGGTACAAGGAGAGGGCTGCCTGCTGCTCTGGCATATACAATGTGCAACATGTGGCCATAACACTATGAACCTGCTTCCTCCTCAGGACATCAATAGGAAGAGTAAACAGAAATGATTATTATAAGGCTCTCTGAAACACAAAAGTGAGCTAAAAATGCTCAATAACAATAATAGTGTTTTTAAAAGTTACTTTCAGGGGCTGCTGGGGAAAGAGTAGCCTGTCAGTGTCAGCCTGTACCCAGCAATTACTTTCTTTCCCTAGTATAGGAAGCCTGCTGCAGTAGCTGTAGCCTCTTTATGGTGGCACAGCTGGAGATGAACAGGCTAAATTAATATTCTAACTGTGTTCCAGTGTATTTAAAAGCACTATAAAAAGGTCTGAAATGAACTCAGTCTGAACTCTGGCAGATGAAGCCTCTTACCATACCCCTCACCACAGGTAACCAAAGGCAGCACTGCCACAACTAAAACCAAAACCAAGTGAGCAGTACAGGGCTCACCTTCCAGATTCTCTCATTTACTCTCCTATGATGTCACAAGTGACCTTTCCAAGTCTCTGGAGAATAATTTCTCTTTTTATTCCTTTTCTGCATTTAGCTTTTGGAGAGATTATTTGCAGACTGGTCCAAGTTAGGACCAAGCAGTGACGCCAACCATCTCCAGTTTTCTGAGGAATGATGATTCAGATGTGTTTTTAAAGTACCACACAACCTAGTCAACAGATCCTAGGGGAATGGCTCTGAGTGACAGGTTTTTAATGCACAGACTCTAAGTGTGATATACAGCATCTGAGACTCAGGCAGAAATGGCCCTTCTGTTAGTTGCAGGAGTTCAACTGACCTGCAGATTTCTTCACTCTTAATGCCAAAATTATCTTCTACCTTAAGTTTAAATATTGCCTTCCATTTCAAAGCCTGTTGATCAATCAATTATGGGGGATTCTCAGAGATAATCCTGATGAAACAGAGCTATGTGCCTCATTTGACAGTATCTGGGCACAATAAAAAATAGAGCAGAAATATGAAACTCTCCACAGAAAAGAGTAGTTTACCAATTAATCTTTAGTCCAATGCTGAGCTGCAGACAGTTCTCCTTCTATATTCTTTCTTTGACCATCTGCTAGGTGAGGAGGATTCATGTGAGCTGAGTAGAGCTCAAACCAAATGCTGGGTGTCCTACTTAGTCTCTTTGTTGGTTCTCTGGAGATGTTGGGGCATTATCCACTGTCAAGAGTGTGTGAACAGGAACCCCACACAGGGCAAGTATGTCAGCTTCCTCTCTTGACAGACAAGTCCCTAGGTAAAAGCCCCTGTGGGCAACAACATGCACTTCAGCGCTGGTAGTTTTGACAGAAATGGAAAGCTTTGAATACATACCTCCGCTCTCATGACTCCTAGAACTTGAAATCCTCTAGTAGGACAAATTATTACTGGACTTTAGAAATACCACAAATTCCTAGGAGCCAATCTCTTTTAGGCCTTGTTTTAAGAGGAAATAAAACCAGAAATGTGATTCCTATAAGTTCTCATTCTGCCAGAAGAGCTTCTTAATTTATTCTCAAAAGCTCTCAAGTCATTTAGACCATGTGTTAGATTAGATTCCAAAAAACACCAATGAGTAGATTATTAAGGTTGTAGAGTAGACAGACATTGGTTTCAATAAACAATTAAACTGTCAGAATTCTGACTTGAATAGAAGCACACAAGGATGAACCCAAGGCTGTCTGTGAAAGAAGTGCAAAGCACAGGGCCTTGAGAACTGCTACAATCAAGTTCTACAACTTTTAGAGATTCAATTTTTACCTATGTGTACATGTGCACATGCACACAGGTACCTGTTGGCCTGCAAGAGAGTGGTGGATCCCCTGGAGCTAGAGTTACAGGTGTTTGAGAGCTCCTGGTTTGGGTCCTGGAAACCAAACTTTGGTTCTCTGAAGAAGCAGGGCAAGCTCTCCTAATCTCTGAGCTGTCTCTCTAGCCAAGTTCTGCAATTCTTAGTGCAATTTCAATCAGATCCAAGTAGCCTACCTACAGCCATTACAGAAGCTCTCTGAACTGCAGGGAACAGGCTAAACTAACACCCTCAAAGTCCCAACACAATCTGTAGTGTAAGAACAACCAGGCAGGTGACAATTCATTCCCAAAGTGAAGTTCAGCTTAGAAATTTCAATCTTTGCACCTCTTATCTCTTAATTTATAATCATACCTATTTTTTTAACCAAATGTAAACTTTCTGATTGCATACAAGGTCAAACCTGAAATCAAAATTTTTCTTTTAAAGGCAAAAGGTAGACTGCTTGATTATTATCTGAAGAAACAGTTTTCTTTTCTATGCATCCCTAACTGGCTTGGAACTCACTATGTAGACCAGGCCAGCTTCAAATTTATAGTGATCCACCTGTCTCTGTTCCCCAAGTGCTAGGATTAAAGGAGTATGTCACCATGCCCAGCTCTGAAATTCTTACAAGCAAATTGTCCTTAAAGCAAATAAATGAATGAGCAGATAAAGTGAACAATTTTGTCATTTTGACCTAGTTTTAGAGCTGGGGTCTGAGTAGTCCAGGGTGGCCTCTCGTTGGTCCTCTGCTTCCGCCTCCTCAAGTGCTGGGATTACAGGTAAGAGCTATCAGGCCCAACAAAAAACAAACAAACAAACAAACAAAAAAGGGCAGGGCGGTGGCGGCTCACACCTTTAATCCCAGCACTTGGGAGGCAGAGGCAGGCGGATTTCTGAGTTCAAGGCCAGCCTGGTCTACAGAGTGAGTTCCAGGACAGCCAGAGATACACAGAGAAACCCTGTCTCGAAAAAACAAAAAACCCCAACCAAACAAGAGCTATCAGGCCCATCTTATTTTTCTATTAATATCCCCACCTCTCTATGTGTCTCTGTCACATACATCTTTGCATTTATTTGGATTATGAAAGGCAAGTAAGATACATTCTGGTCTCTCCGTGAAAATGTCTTCTTTAGCTGTATTGCCTGCAGGTATATAAATGATTTTGGTTTCTCTAAGGCACTTAGAAAGAATCCTTGAACTTTTTCATTTACTTTTTCATTCATAAGCTTGAGCTTCCAATCTTACTGTAGAAACATTTGGGCTCTTGCAACACAGTTGAATAACTTAGGGCTGGCAGTTTGATTTTATCCTAAAGAAGTATGGGTGTAGGTTAGTGACAGAACTTCACCAAATGTTAGAAGAAGAAGATGTCCTATTTGTCTCCTTACTTCCAATCTTGGGAAGCATTCATGTGCTTGAAAACAGGAAAGGAACCTGTGATTGTTGATCTGAGATTAAATTTAGGCTTAGGATACCTACCTCCCCTCCAAAATTGGCTGTCAGACCACTGAGCAACAGCAGGCAGAGGTTATGGTGGGGGACAGATACCCTGCTAAGATAAAGCGTTCATCTTGCTAGATGCTGTTCAAGAACTAGAAGAGTCTGACATTTCTAAATGGAAAAAGGCTCATGTGATAACAGACATATACTACTCTGTTCTTTGGCACTGTTCTAGGCACTGAGGTTTTGTGAATGTGGGGGCAGTAACTGCTGGTCTTCTACAGTTTGCTCTGGTCAGTGGGGAAGGAGGTTAGAATGAAAAACATATATTCAAAATGTAGTAAGTAGCATAGGAAGAAAAAAGATCAAGGGGCTGGGGGAAGGGTAGAATGAGGCCTTACTTAGAAGAATCTATTTTGTCAGAGGCCTGAATGAAGCAAATAAGCCATGCAGATAGCAGTTGAGACGGCATACTCCAAACAAGAAAATGGTCAATTTAAAGGCTTCAGAGGAGCAGCGGACCTACTGGCAGCCCTACAGTAGGCGAAGGGCCAGAGGAACAGATGGAGTTGAAGGGTAAGAGGAGAGAAGGACATGGTTAGGACATATGTCTGTCGGGACTTCAGCTTCAACAATTATGAACATACATTCTTTCAGACTGGAAGTTTGAGTTTAAAGAAAGAGGGTTTATGGTTACCAACAGCCAAGCAATGTTCACCACAGCAGGCTCAGTCCTGTGAGCTGCATGCCTTACAAGGAACTTCAGTCAAGAGAAAAGAATGTCAAGATATATGTCTCTGTTCTTGCTCCAAGTAGTTCCCCTCTCCTGTCCCCATAGTGGTGCTGCAGATTAAACCTAGGGCTTGTGCTTCACCACTGAGCTATATACTCAGCCCCATGTCCTCACTTAAAAAACAACAACAAAAACCCAACAACATTTTATGGAAGCAAAACGAAATAGAAACTTATGTGACCTTTTTCTGCCAAAATATGACTAACAAGTGAAACTACTACACTGACCAACCCAGTGCCTCTCCAGACACCTTTATTACAAACATTCACTCTTTTCTTCTCTAGTTTGCCTTTAATAAAATTCCTTTATATAGTATCATTTGGCCATTATAGTACTCATGGCCAAAATTAGCCATCAATAATTTCCCAGGCCTTTCAGTCTAAAGAAAGGTCACTTCTCCATATGCTAAACTTAATATGATTTATTTTTATTCTATGTGTGTGAATGTTTTGCCTGCACATATAGATGTGTACCACGTGGGTGCATGGTACCCACAGAGGCCAAAGGAGGGCATCAGATTCCATGAAACTAGGTTATGAATTGTTGTGAGCCTCCAGTGGATGCTGAGAACTGAATTCAGGTCCTTTGGAAGAGCCACTACTGCTTTTAAGTACTGAGCCATCTCTCCAGTGCTTTTAAGTACTGAGCCATCTCTCCAACCCTCCAAATGCTAAACTCTTACCCTAGCAGTTCTGCAAACCCTATACAACAAACAAACACACCACAGGTGTCACTCTCTTCCCTTTCAATGACAGCTATCCATACCCTGCCAAGACTGGGAGACTGCAGCTGTCACATCTTAAATATCCTAACATTAATGCTCAGGGATGGAGGAAGGGAACCTCCTGCCTGCTGCCTGCTGCCTGCTGCCTGCTGCCTGCTGTGAGAGCTTACTGTTAAACTTTCCTTATTTTCTGAAGTTCAAGAAATTGAAGCCAGGGGCTTTATACATGCTGGGCATGAGTTCTGCCAATAAGCTATACCTCCAGCTGCTGTTAAACTTTAAAACAGGCTAGCAGATGGTGCAGCTAGTAGGGACACCTGCCATACACAACCTGAGTTAAGTTTCCAGGAACCACATGGTAAAATGAGATAACCAACTTGTGTAAATTGTTTCCAGACCCCTCCATGTGCACACTCACACTATAGGAGGCAAAAAGGTTCCTGGGCTGACAGATAAGCACCAGGAGAACCAGAAAGGATAAACACACAGGTTCCTTCAAAGGAAGAGATGTGTAACCTGTTGTCTGCCCAGAAGGCTGAGAGCCAACAGAGTTAATAGCCTGGTGACCTTTGTGCTATCTGTGTGGCCATATTGGATCCTTCTCAACCCTTACCAGGAGCTTTTTTCTCCCAGTGAATCTATAAAATCTATCTTCATAGAAAGTGTCACATATAGTTTTGATGTAGTCCTATTTGATCTTTATTTAGCTTACTTTGTTCCTCAAGATTTATGTATGCTTAATTGTGCACATGGGATTGAGTTATTTATCACCAGCAAAGTTTTCACCAAATTGTACTGTGCTTAAATATACTTAAAATAAACTACTCAGAAGTTTCAACAACACCAGCTAATGAATCACTTTGAACTGAATTGTTTTCTTGCCTCTCACAGACTGTTACTCTGCTGGCCATGGAGGTCATAGAGACCCCCATATCTCTCTCACACACACACTAAATAATTTTAAAAGACCCTTTAAAATACAGTTAATATACACTGTACCAAGTAAGGTAGTAACATCCCACATCATAGACTAGTATGCTGTAGAAGCCCTAGTAAAAACTTCATTAGCTGCAAACTGGAAGTCAACTAGAGATACAGTCATGCCTGTGTACTGGCCTGTTATCCAACTTTATGTGGACAAAAGAAAGCCACATGGCTGCTGAGATGCTGGGCAGGACAGGCCACTAAGCACGAAAGTTGTCTCTACATAGTCCATTATGGAAGTAGGTCATATACAGAAGGGGCAGATATTGTCAGTGAAAGCAATATATTATGAGTATTTACCCTCATAATTATTAACAATATATATATATATATATATGTCGGGAAAGAAAGCAGTGAGCAAGGCATGAGGCAAGAAGCCAGTAGGCAGCCTTCCACCATGGGCTTTTGCTTTAGTTCTCACCTCTAGGTTCTGCCCTGACTTCTTTCAGTGACAAACTGTGATAAGGAACTGTAAGCTGAAATAAATCTTTTTTCTCTATGCTGCTTAATTTTATGTCAACTTACCACAGCTAGGGTCATTTTGGAAAAAAAAAAAAAGGAAAACTCAATCGAAAGGAAATGTTCCCACCAGACTGGTTTATGGGCAAGCCTGTGGTGCATTTTCTTGACTGATAATTGATATGGGAGATCTCAGTTCACAATGGGCAATGCCACCTCTATGCTGGTGTTCTGGTTACTATAAGAAAGCAGGCTGAGCAAGTCATGAGGAACAAGCCAATAAGCAGCGCCCTCCATGGCCTCTCTCTCAGCTCCTGCCTCAGGTTCTAGTGATGGCCTGTGCTATAGAACTGCAGGCTCAAATAAATCCTTTCCTCCCAAGTTGCTTTTCATTATGGTGTTTTATAACAACAGTAGAAATTCTAACTACAGACATGGTCTTACAACAATCTAGCAGTGGGGTATTGATTAGGGAAAAAACAGAACTGTTCACTGTTTATCTTCTCTGAGAAGTGAGTGTAGACGCTAGGAATCAAGTCCAGAGTCCATGTACATCAGACAAGCATTACAGCACTAAATTCCATCTTTAACCTCAATCTCAGTTATCCTGTCAAAAAAGTTAAGTGTCATCAAACACAATCTAGTAAAAAATGAATATCTAAGATTCAAGACACAAACTTTCTTTGATGAAACTGAAGAACTTGCGTATCATCCTGATGTGACAGGAAGAAATGTACTGAAATGGCCACAGAAACGATTTATTATTGGTTAGGAAAGTATCTTTAATTTCTCATAATTAAGACTCCATTACTTTACATGATGCTTTTGAGACTTTTTAGGACTGTTTGAGGGTATATGGCATTGTATCTATTTATGTGACCAGGGCGGATGCACTGTGCCTGTGCTAGCCATTCCCAAGGACACAGTACTTGGAACAAGCAGCACCCATGAAGGCCACATAAGAGTCCCCAACTATGGATCATGAAAAGCCAGTGAAGCTTTAACCCTGAACTTGTTTGCACTATGCATCAGTCGGAAAAAGCTGAAAATGCCAGGCCAGCCTGCTCCATCCAAGGCAAGCTGCTGCAAAGACCTTCCATTGGAAGCACTCACTGGTTTTTCTGGTACAACAGGTACAGCTGTGGACTTTCTGAGTACGAATGGATATATGGAAGACAAGAAATACCAGGGACAGACACTATCTGAACTGACTGTCTTACAAGCTTCGACTACAATGCAGGAGTGATAAGGGACAAAGTGTTCTTAGGACAATACAGTAACAAACCCTCCGGCTAATGCAGTCTTCAGGACAAGGGTCAGAAGTGGTGTCCTCTTTAGCTCCTGTTCCTCACTTTCTTCCCTCATCACAAGTAATGGATGCCGTCTTATTTTAGAACAGGCACACAAGCAAAAGGAATCAAGAGACACACATCTATTTCTTTTCCTAATCAATGCTTTAGCCTCTTATCCATCAGTTTATTTAAGATTAAGAGACGACAGGTAAAAAGATAGAACTGTAAACAGAAAGGACTAGTTCTTTAGCCACAGATTCATCTCAAAGGTGAGTCTATATAGAAGGAAAACAAGAACTTAAAAAAATTTCATTTACTTATTTGTCTTTGTATATGTGCATATTTATGACTATGTACCACTCTGTGTGTCTGACTCTCTCTCTTTGTGTGTGTGTGTGTGTGTGTGTGTGTGTGTGTGTGTGTGTGTGTGTGTGTGTGTGTAGGTCAGAGGCATTCCCAGGAGTTTGTTCCCTTCTCCATTTGGTGGGTTCTAGGACTGAACTCAGGTTTGTCTGGAGGCTTCAAGTACCTTTACTGTTGAACCATCTTGCTGGCTCACAAAGAATTTTTAAGAAGGTGTTACCAGTCTTTGAAGCAAAGACAGAAATATAAATCACATTAAGGCTGAGGATGTGGTTGAGTGGGCAGAGTGCTTGTCTCGAATTCACAAAGCCCTAGGTTCAATTCCTAGCACCACATAAAGAAGTGGTAGCATAAGCCTGTAAATTCAGATGTTCAAGGTCATCTTCAGCTACATAGTTAGAAGCCAACCTGAAACACAGGAACACTGCTATAACTAAAGGAGAATAAAACACTTTACAGCCACAGCCACAGATCCACAAAGGAAGGGAAAACATAAGAGCAATAAAATCATAATGGAAAATACACAGACTGGCAAAAATACCATAGGACTCCTAAATGCTGAGGACTTGCAGCACTCTGGGTTTGTATAGCCATTTAAAGAGAAGACGGGTGGAGAGGGTAGAATGCAGTCTGCCTAGCAAGAGCAAGGCTCTGAATTCAACTCACAGCAAAGCTCTATTAAATACAAAAAAGAGGATGCTGGGCAAAAGTGGCACAGGCTTTTAATCCCATTAGGGACAGAAGCAGGTGGATCTCTGAGTTCGAGGCCAGCCTGGCATACAGAATGAGTTCCAGGACAGCCAGGACTACACAGAGAAACCCTATCTCAAAAAAAAAAAAAAAAAACCAAACCAAACCGAACCAAAACCAAACAAACAAAAAAACAACAAAAACAAAAGATCAAAACAAAAACAATGCCCCCTCCAAACCAAACAACAATGAAAAAGGATTAAGATGCTATTAATAGGCCCAGATTTCCATTCCTTTCCATACTGGTAGATGTTACCTGAGACCCTAGTCTCTGTGTAAAACGGAAGATTACTTCCTTCAGAGAGGATAAGGCAGTTGAAGGTTGGTAGGTTCAGTGACCTTACACAGACTGAATGCTAAGACTCTCTCTCTATCCTGTCCCAAGTTCCCAGCTTCCAAATGGCTGACAGAGTCTTTATAGTACTCAGCATATTTAAGAACTTTTAACAAAGAATCAAGAAGTTCAAGAAAAAGGATGTTTTTAAAATAAATCCATAGAAATTATCTCATTTTAAGAACAGAAAAAGACAAGCTCTTCCTGCAACAGCAGCCTTGATGACTTGAGAGATGACCTCTAAGGCATAATTGTAGTTCTAGGAGGGAAGGGACATAACAGGGCTGGAGAAAAGTAAAGAGTAAGACAGAACTTTTCCAAACTTGAGAAAAGTATCAGCTCACAGATTCCAGATGCTCTCTGTGTTCCAGGTCATGTGAGTATGAGACAGAGGATGGAGCGGGCAGGAGGCTGTAGAAACACCACCCAGCCTAGTAACTATTAGCCATATGTTTTTGCATGTAGTAGAGAAATGGAGATGTTTACCTAATTTTAATTAATTCCAGTTTATATAGCCACATGTAGGCTAGTGGATACTATATTAAACAGTACAACTGAAGAGGGCTGGGGATGTAGCTCTGTCCTACAGCAGTACCTTAGCATGGCACATGTTCCTCAGTTTGATCACCTCCTAAACACAACAAACAACACGGCAAAGAGGCTTAAGGAAATAGAATTACTCTTTATAAGAGAAGGCTGGATCTGAGTTTTTCCTGTAGGATTCAAAACCACTTTGGCTCAAGCTAAGCTGAAGCTCACTATGTAGCCCAGGCTAGTCTTATACTTGCTGCAATCCTTTTGCCTAAGCCTGTCACCAGTGCTGGGATTATAAACATCATGCCCAACCCCAGCTGACTCTGTAAGCTGTACTTAGAGATCCCTGGTAAAAAGTATCCTGGAAGGATAACGGTATCAATATTCTTTATGTGTAGAATAGTGAAAAAGGAAGCATGCCCCTACGGGAACCCATGAACATGTCATAACCCAACTGTCTCTGTGCAGGCTCTGACTTGAAGAAGCAGTTATTTGTCGGTGAGTACTCTGAGAAAATGTTTCTAAGCAACTAACACACATGAAATGGAAAACAATGATATTGGAGTCAAACATATTTAGAGAAAATTTATTTAGATACTTGTTAAAGATTTTGTTTTATTTAAATAGAGGGAATAATTTTCCTTTCTTAGTAATATAATTATCTGATATGAATAAACTAAAAATAATTCCACAGTGCAGCAAATTTTATTCTGTATGCTACTTACAAGCTGGACTTACAAGACCTTTACATACTGTAGGCAAGCACTTTGCCACTAAGTCATATCCACAGCCTCACAAAAGCTTCTCTGATCAACAAATTCAAATCTCTACTAGAGATTTCATTCCTGTATCTGTGGCATAATCTGGTTCCTGTTTTAAGAAGTAACTGGGGCTGAAGAGATAGCTCAGTCAGTAAAGTGCTTGCTTTGTGAGCATAAGGATCTTATATAAACAAAAACGAAAATGGTGGAAAATGCTTTTAATATCAGCAGTGGGGAGACAGGCAAAGACAGGCAGATCCCTAGGGTTTGCTGGTCACCTAGCTTAGCCTGCTTGGTGAACTCCAGTCCAAGAGAGCATGTCCTAAAACAAGGTAGGCTTTTGAGACACCAGGGGTTGACCTCTGGCCGACACATATACAGGAATAGTAGGCCTAGGAGATGGCTCAGTTGGTAAAGTACCTGATATATATGAGTACCCAAGTAAGCCTATTTTTTTTCTTTTTTTTTTTTTTTTTTCTTTTTCTTTTTGGTTTTTTCGAGACAGGGTTTCTCTATATAGCCTTGGCTGTCCTGGAACTCACTCTGTAGACCAGGCTGGCCTTGAACTCAGAAATCCTCCTGCCTCTGCCTCCCAAGTGCTGGGATTAAAGGTGTGTGCAACCACTGCCCGGCCCCAAGTAAGTCTTACCAGCCACATAAAAAAGCCAGTTATGGTGGTATGTATCTAACTCCAGCATTTTGAAAGCAAAGAAGAGAGATACCTGGAGCTCACTAGACAACCAGACCAGACTCCAGGTAAGATCCTATCTCAAAAGATAAGGTTGATAGATGCTAACCACTGGCCTCCATATCCACATGTACACATGTATGCATATATAGAGACCCACCATGCACAAAGACATGTGAAGGAGTAGTGGTATATTTTTAACTTATACTATTTCATACTATAATAAATGATAATTTAATATGCATTTTAATGAAACTTCTGTAGCAGCATTATATTATCGTTTGGCCTATCTAGTCTAGTCTAAGTTAAATCTTGCCTCTTGCTCACATCAGGGACACGGGTGGGATGGAAGCTTAGCTCTGCAGTCCTTCCCACACTTCAGCTATTTATTTGCTTCCTTCTCCCAGCAAACATTAATTTAGTGTTCAGAAGAATAAAAGCTTTTCTCCTTTTAAGGTTTGTTATTCTTACCACTGAGAAATGTCAATTAATAAAAGAGTCATGATTATGCTATCCCTGAGAGAAAAGAGCCCAAGAGGAAATTGAAGAATCAGTAGTTGACTACAGATGGAATTAGGGGTGGGGTAGGTTGTGCTTGCTAGGCAAGTGATAGCCAATCTCTTCAGACACAATGTTTTACAGACTGCTTCTTAAAAAAAAAAAAAATGTATTGAATTTTATTTTATGTGTATTGGCATGAAGATGTCAGATTCCCCTGGAGCTCAAGTTACAGATGGTTGTGAGCTGCCATGTGGGTGCTGGGAATTGAACCTGGTCCTCTATAAACAGCCAGTGCTCTTAACCGCTGAGCCAGCTCTCCAGCCCCTATAGATTGATTTTTACAAGAGTACATGTGAGAAAAATAACTTATCAGTCCCAATATTGTATCAGTATTTTCAAGGGAAGGCTTCAGAGGTCCCTCTTTGGGATTCAGTAAACTAGAAATGCAAATAGGAAAGTGAACTAACATTCCTTTGTTTTGTTTAAGAACTGAAAACTTGTCCTAGTTTCTGTGACCCAAATATCCTTCCTACTTCTGAAAGAAAACATTCATGCACCCATGCCGACCATCCCAGACATCATGCCTGGGGCTTAATGGGCCAATGGGAGGTTAGCCTCCAAGAAAAGAGAACAGATGCATATCTGGGTTGGTTACTTGAAGGCTGTGAGCCGGAAACACTCCTTAGCACAGGACTTTCCTCATAGTAACAGCCAGTTCTATCTACGGAGTAACCCCACTTTTCTCTTTCTTGTCTCAGCCAAGTACACTCTGACTCATTTGTCTAGTCTAAAAAATTCTTATTCATTGCTAAGAAAATCAGCAATTAACCACTGTGGCAACAAGGCAGTCAGTGAAGCGGCAGACAATTGTGCTGGTATGTAGAGTACTGAAAAATGTTCAGTTCTAAGATCAACACGGTATTTGTTTTATCAGCAGCCATAACCCCCACTGGTATCTCTAGAACACCAAGCCATGTGCTCTAGCTGTCTGGACTGGAAAGCACATGGTTAATATTTCTGTGTCACCACATTAAATATACTTCACAGCCTCATTCACTATTCTATCATTTCAATTTCCAGGCAGGGAACAATAACCCTGTGCTAATTCCTACCTATTTTCTCTTTTCTTATTGTTATATCTTGATCAAATACAAGCTCATTTCATTATCAACATATTTTCTTTCAGATGGGAGTCCTTTTTTTTAATTAAGATTTATTACTTTTATTTTATATGTATGAGCATTTGCCTGCATACATGTATGTGTGTGTAGCATGTGTGCAGTGCCTACAGAAGTCAGAAGATGGTGGTGTCTGATCCACTGGAACTGGAGTTACAGACTGAGAACTGAGTCCTGGACCTCTGTTAAATATAGCCACTGCCGGGCAGTGGTGGCATGTGCCTTTAATCCCAGCACTTGGGAGGCAGAGGCAGGCGGATTTCTGAGTTCGAGGCCAGCCTGGTCTACAGAGTGAGTTCCAGGACAGCCAGGACTACACGGAGAAACCCTGCCTCAAAAAACCTAAATAAATAAATAAATAAATAAATAAATAATAAATACAGCCGCTGAGTTTCTTCAGCTGAAGTCTTAAACCAGGCATGGTGGTGCACACTTATACTCCTACACTGAGAGGGGGTAGGGTCTGGAGGACCAGAAGTTCAAAGTTATTCTCAGCTACTTGGGGAGATGTCAAGTTAGGTTAAATGAGACCATCTCAACAAACAACAAACAAAACAAACAAAACAAACAAGCTTTAAAATGTTAATTAGCAAGTATCTTTAAGTAACTGCATAGCTTTTTTTTTTGGGTGGGGGGGGGTTAACAAATAAATAACTTCATTATAATTATTTCAAAATATTTTTTGTTACCAAGTTTATCACTAGAAAAGAGACTTTTCCTTAGAGGTTGTACTTGCAGGCAAGCGAGGGAGGGGCGGC